>NW_019394434.1:0-121514 GCF_000612105.2 Orussus abietinus
AGGTTGTTCCGTTCAAATTAATCTCTCGAGCTAGTGGCTGCGATTTTTTTTCGGAGGAGGTACAGGGTTTTGGAGTTTTTGTGAGGAGGTCATCACTTTTTCAGCCGGTTCTCGGGCTGCCCAGAGTTGTAACAGGTGACAAGTGCGTTAGTTGTTCACATCCTCCACCAACGGGAGCACAGGACGCTATCGCGCGAACCTGCCCGTGAACAATTTCCCAACTCATCTCTGTTACGGGTTTGTTGGCGCGATTATGACTTGTGCTGCCCTCTGTGTTGAATTTGGACGGTCTGCACATTACTCAGGGAGTGTAATCTGATATGACATGCCCGCAACAAATTTTGTATTATTTGTTCTTCTTTATTAATATTTTTAAATTGCCTATCCATCACTGTTAATCATGCATAAGTATGTAATACATTCAGCTGGACATCAAATCAACATTTAATTCTTTTTGTATTTATATTTCCTCAATCATGGTCCTGCACAAAAATAATCTAAACTTCAATAAGAATTCGTTTAGATTTCCATTTAAATGTTTATTAAAGTGTTCTACGATCCTAGTCTGTTTAACAAATGATTTTTTCCTGCTCACTTTTGGTAACACACATGTAGTTTCTGAATTAGATTGCAGATGGCGCTATTTCATTGAACCGTAAAAGATTGTGACAGTGTCTCTTCGCTTCTTTTTCTGATTTTAACCTGTCATTCATAACCTGTGGGCATTGAGATAAACACAATAGTGTAAAGTGCCTACTTCTGGTGTTATTTGTTAGTTCTTTTATTCCTAACTAGTCATAATTAAAAATAATGGTGAGAGGTTGTTTTCGTAATATCACAATGTTACAATTTGCAATGAATGAGAAGGATAAGTCTATAACTTTTTTAACCTAACATTTAACTTGCTCATTGTAGGACGTATTTCTGATGATCAGGCGGAAGAAAATGACTATATTTACCGACGCGAAAGAAAACGCCTCGGTTCTTGAACTTAAAAAGATGATTCAAGGTGAGCTTTTGTAGTGAATGTGGAGCAGAGTTTGTAGGACAAGTATACTGTTAAGAATCAATAAATCAGTAAGTGTTTAGATTTACATGTTACAAAAACAATCTTTCTTTCAGGTATATTAAAAATACCACCTGCCAATCAACAGCTACATAATAAGGATAACTATATAATGTCTGACTCGAGATTTTTGTCTGATTATGGAATTTCGTCTGCAAGCGCGAAAGCACAATGCCCTGCTTTAATAGGTTTAGCTATCCGTCAAGCGAATGGTGAATTTGAGACTCTTGAAATGACTCCCTTCTCCATACCCCCTGATCTCCCAGATGTCATGAAATCTCAGGAAACCAATGGTCAGGAGCAGAGTCCTTGAAGAATTGCCCATTATCATAAATTCTACAATAATGCAGGCACATGAAATGCATTAGTTAATCATTGGAATGTCCATGAATCATGGAAGAATCGAGGAAGTGTGAGCATTAGATTGATAAAAATTAACACAATTGTTTGGAAACATATTTCCCTTTGTGAGTTCGCGATAACTTAATAGCCATTATTATGTGATCGTTACATTTAAAACTCATTTTTACTACTTGGAAAATATGTCTTGTAATCGAAAGAACTTCTAAAATGGAACGTTCTTACCACGAAATGTTTGTTTTGTGCTTATGTAAAGGAAATATTTGAATATAGCTGAATATAATCTTTTTTCAAAGCAAAATAAATACCTCATCTACATGTTCTGTAGCAATAATTTATATAAGCTTGGTTGTAATATGAAATATTTGTTTTCATTTTGTAAACGCATCCTTGAAAATTTTAGTAGAGATTTGCAATTGCAATTGCGATCCAAGGTATACTGGGTGGTGTGAAAAGTATCTCAGTAATCCTCTAAAAGGGAAAATATCTAAAATATAAGCGAATTAATGTAAATAATTGTATTAATACAATAATACAGGTAATGTTATCGCTTTTGAAAGGTGATTATCCATAGTTACTAAGCATTTCTATCCAATCAGTGTGCTGTAAATATTCATAATGAAATACTTAAATTTGTTTAAATTAATACAATAAGTAGGTGTGCTGTTTTTACCATTTATTGTTTGTACTCCTGAAACTACTATGTTAACATTCTAAATACAACAATGCTTCTGTCTTTTGTTATGTTTATACTGTTTTTTAGTAACAATATTACCATATATGTCCTTTTAAATATAAAACTGCATTTTTATTATGGGAATAACTGTTTTAGGTATACAAAGCAGTGGCATTACTAAATTTAATTATAATTAAATAATCACACAACTATTTTTTTTCATAAATACATATTCAAGATTTGGAGAGCTTACACAGTATACAACGGATTACCCAGTTAACTACGAAATTTAATGAAGTACCATTTTGATTTGACATGTATACTCATCAAACGTAGTTAACTGATTAAATGAAACATTTTCATCCAATGAAACTGGTGCTGAAATAAAGTAATTATTTGGCATTTTAATATAGATATGTGTAAAAAATTTAAAAATCACGGATAATTTGTTAGTTTCTACATTCAGAATGGGCATGTCATGTAAAACTGAAATGAGTTTCTATAAAACATTTGGTTGCCCATTTAATATTACACAGTACAGTATTAAATATTACACATTGTTTAATATTAAATGTGTACATACTACAATTTTGTATGCCATATAAGATGACAAAAATCGATATAAACATTGTATACAACAGACAGATGTATTTTGTGTATTAAGGGATGCATAGTTAGGTGTCATGTGTCCTTGCAAGAGATATAGTTGCAATATAGTAATGTGAAAGGAGATAGTAGTTATATTTTACTATTTCTGTTCAACGTAACATTGCAATGATAACAATTTATTTCATTTCTGCATATTGAGCTAACATTTCAACTATAAAATCGTGATAAATGCCTTTTTTCCCTGGTACATAATGTCCTCCTTCGTGTATCACTGTTTTCTTGTTGATAAATAATTTACTCAGTTCCTCTGCCATTTCTGTAAAAATTTTAATTTAAGATCTTCAGTATATAAATATTTTATATAACAAAAATATAGGGAAGTTTTTGCTTGTTTTAAAAATGTTTACCGGGTGGAATAACTTTATCTGTGGATCCATAGATGTATAACGTAGGTAAATTAATTTCCTCATTATAAAGAGGTGCATGTGGTGCACAACGTGATTTGAAACCGGAAATTATAATAGCAAAGTCGAATGCAATTGAAGTCACTGCAAAACATTAATATATTGGTAACAATTATCAATAAAGCAGATTCTATAAATGATCTATTGATAGTTACGTTTCTTCTGTTGCATAGCACAGAGAATAGATAAGAATGCTCCTCCTTGTGAGAAACCAAGAACACCATCAAAGGGCCCAGAATCCTTAAATGTTTTTTCTATTAAGCTCAGGCTTTCATCAAAACCTATTGAATCGTCACTGTAATTGACTGCTTTAAATGTTCGTTCGTTATTATCAAACCACCAACCATAACCTATATGTAAAATTTATACAAACATAAATTGATTAGTTTCACAAATTTGTCTAGTACTTATCAACGTAAAGCCATGTTAAATAATGTGCATTACACTTTGCTTCTCCATTATCTTCGTCATTAACAGGAACTGTTAATACTTCATGGGGTGCTTGGATAAATACAAATTCCAATTGCTTCTTATATGATTTTCTCAGTGATCCCAATTTTGCTTTGAATGTAATATCTGACTGACGATATCCATGTAAAGCTAAAATCTGTGGAAAAACCGGTTTATTTCAACTACATTGTAACTTTGATGTCTAACCGTTTATATGATATCCTAATGTGCCATACTTTGGTGAAATAACAACTTCCTTATAAGCTATTTAATTTTGTTATTCATTATCTCAGTGGAGTTACTTCTCACCCGCAGTTTCCTTTTTACTGATGTCATCTTTATTTTGAGTAAACCACAGAAACAAGCTATCAAGTTTGGAAGTGGTTTTATCACAATTGAGGTTATGTTGTGATTTAATTACACGTGTGAAAATCAATATCTGAATCAATCATAATTCTCTTTTCATAAAATGTTTTTTTTAAGGTATTAGATATAATAAATAAAGTAATAAATCTTGTACGGTTTAACAAGTTACTGATGTACAGTTTTCTCTCCTCGTAAGGGTAAATACTTATATTACCGATTTCTGTAGTTAAGGTAAAGAGAACTGAATTCGGTGTCGATATATATTTTAATTCTTACACAATAATTGTGCATATCATTATTAGAATAAAAAATATTTTACAATTTTGTATCATTAATGATGTACACACAAGTCATTGATTTTATATTTTAATCATTCACATTGTATACGGTTGAAAACAATTATGAAATGGCAAACACAAGAATACTTGATAGTAAAACAAGTGTTAATTACAGTAATAATCATAAAGTCACCAGGGGAAAAACATTTTGATGCTAATTTTTAACTATTCACAAATTAAACTCTCAATTTATTTTTTCCACTCACAATGCAATGTCCAGCATATAAATTATGGACTGCTTAAATATCATCTAAGTCCACAGCTTCCACTTTTGCACTAATAGAATCGTCATCCTTAGTAGTGTTTGAGTCAGCAGTTACAGTACTGGGTCGTGGAAAATCTAGTTTGGACCAAGAACCAGGTTCGGCTTTCTTCAATTTGATCTCTACTTTAGTAGGTAGCATTGATACACTGCTCTCTGCAACATTTACTATCTAAAATAGAATTTGTTCAATAAAATAATTACATGTAGATACATAAATGAAACGATCAAAAGAATTACAATGAACAAGATAAACTTACTCCTCTTAATTCTAGATCATTGACATATCTAGAATTTTCCTCTAAAAAGAACAAGTCTATAGATAGTCGTATAGGATTCAGTTTAATAGAAGATTGACTGGGTTGATACTTTTTTGCATAAATTGAAACGACTACAAAAGATCCAGTCTGATGCCAATCTAATCTACATTGAATGGTCTTCTTGGATATCTGAAACAGTGATACAAGTTTGTGAATTTATCACTATTTAAAAAAAAAAATAGAATGAATATACTTTTCCACTGAACTATTTAATTAAAATAAGCATGTGCCATGCTGATCACACAGTCCATGTTACTGAATGTAATTTTTTATATTTACCTTGTTAATCCAAACATGTTTTCCTGAACTACAACCTGTCTGTTCTAAGAATACAGAAAAATCAGTTGTTTTCTTTTGGCAACAAGACCAATATTTAAGACCTTCATGAAAAATTGGAACACCAGGATGATGTTTGCAATCCTCTTCGTCGGAAGTTGATCCTTGATATGTAGCTTTACAAGAATTATTTTTACAACTTTCTCCGATAGATACTTTGGTGTCAGTATTTACTTCCACTGGCTGGGAAGTAAGACCTTCGATTTGTTGTAACAAAGATGAAGACACTGTGGGAGTGAGAGTCACCTGAGGAGAGTCGAAAGGAGGTCTCTCCAATGCTGCTCTTTCTTTAAGGGGTTGCACATTTACTGTTACTACTTTGTCAGCCTCCGATTTATCTATTACACGTTTTTCTGGTTCCGGCGGTTTAATATTGGAATGCGGTCCTTTTGTACAACCCTTTATATTTAAAAATTCAGTAAAGTCTGTACATTTTTTGTTACAACACGACCATCCTTTATAGGCATCATGAAAGACAGGTTCTCCAGGATGATAGATGCAGTCACCTAAAATATATTTAAATCTTAAATTAGTGTTTCATTTATATTCATGTTTCATGCCCCATAAAAATGAAGCACTAGATTATAGTTTAAGAACGGTCAAAGTTTAAGCAATATTAAAATTATATTAATACGTGAAGCATTACAATTACATATTTAGTTAGTTTCATCCCTTGGAGCATTATTTCCTAGATTAACAGATTATTATAAATATTAATGATAAAAAGCATTTAATGTGACCTTTCAAAAACTGATTGGTAGCTCACAAAAAGTCTACCAACTCTACGAAGAATTTTTGTATTTAAACACAAGTAGATACCACGGATTATGCAGGGTAAATAATAAAGTAAATAAAATAACTGGTTTAAAAAAGTATTAAATAACTTGATCATACCGTCATTGTTCTTGTCAGGATTGAATTGCTTTCCACAGCCGCGATTGTAACAGTGGCATGCAGTCTCTCCACTGGACATTGTCCTGTTAGTTAAATAATATCACTTGTAACGAATATGTACAGAATCCTCCTTATGGAACTCGATGTGCAAAGCTTTAATATAAAACCTGGTAGGTAATCTAGCAGAACTTGTCGGATTATTTTCGAAAATTCTAGCAGGGTCCTTTTAGAAGTCGCATGGACGTAGACCACCTGCGCGCGCAGAAAGGAATCGCAATCCGCTAGAGCGGCAATTTCAAATGCATCAGTGACCGCAGTTCTTTTTAATGATAGGGAAGAAAGTGCAACTTAAGCGCCCCCGAGTGATAAGAAATTGCAATAATGAGTTTAGAATCGTGAATCGATGGCGAAGACGAGAATTGTGCGAGGAAATCTCTGGGAAACGCAAAGAGAGCAAATGCGTTCGGGGACAGACTATAATTTAAAAAGATATACTTCTCGAACTATTATTATACATTTTCCTACCGAAACCATCGAATTATTCCGTCCGTAACTTTACTTCAACTAACCCCTACATAATTACACAATTATATAAAGGGGACGTTGCTTTGATGTATCTCATTGTTGGTATCAGGTATCACATAGAGTAGTTGGACGAGAAATGTGTATCTTTAAAATAAACTCTCCTTTTCCAAAGTACTGTCCTTGTGTATCTGGGATACTTTACCAAGATTAATAGAGTGAGCTACTTTAAAGAAAAAGTATGCTAGCGTACTTTTCTATTAACTCTGCTAATTGTAAACGGGGTTTTAGCCGGCAGCAAAATATGGAACGAGTTGAAACTATAGTTTATCGAATGGAATTACAATTTCGTCCCTGGACGATCATACCGTCATATCACGCTTTGAATTGTCACAAGAAGGTTTCATTATACGTGTATCCAGGTTTTGTTAGTGAATTAATAATCTACGTTTCACCCTTCTGCGATTGATATACATGTAATTAGGATAATTACTGGTTACTCCTCCGTGTTTATAAATTGTACCGATTAATCAGCAATCTTTTTACTTGTCACGCACGTGGAATACATTTCGAAAGGCTTTCGTATTTTCTGTAAAGTCCTGTAACGCGTACATATCTGGGAAGCTCTGTGATAGTCTGAGTTGCCATGCTGTAAAGATAAGAATTTTTTAGACAAATTGGAATAGGTTTCTGCGAGATCAGCGGATAGGATCTGCCCTGCTCGACTTTTAGGGGTGGTCACCCTCGAAAGCGATCAGGGTCATTGCGGACCATTTACTGATGTCCTGGGCGAACATCTGGGTCATTCTCATGACACGAAGGGGGTTGGACATTCGGCATACCGAGCGAGTCGTTCTGGCCGAGTTCGTCAAGTGGATCAAGACAGGACATCTAAGAACCAGTGTATCAAAACTCATTGAAATATTTTCAAAAAAGTAGAAGAGCAAATCCTGCGCAGGGCAAAAGTCCTACACCAACGATTGAAAAAAAAAAATTATTATTTCTTATTGGCGAAAAGTTGAATTTTGCAGTTAGGAGATACTTTTAAAAGGTTCTCTTACTACCGCTTTAAAGGTATAAACGCGCGGTCACGGCTTTACATTAAGGGTGTCCAGTACTCCAACGACCCTAGTAGCATAGAATAATTTCTAAATATTTCTTTGTAATCTTTGCTAAATATCTCGAGCGACAGATTTTTTTAAATTTCTTGTAGATTTCATTCGAAGATATCTGAAATATTTGTTGAAAATCTCAATGACATATTTAGTTTCAATAATTTATAAACATATATAGAAATTATATTTTTTAAATTTTTGAACATGTAATAAAAATACATTTTTTACTTATCTATTATCTATTATCGGACACTTAATTTGGTATAAAAAAACACGAGAAATTTTTCTGATACTTTCTTTCCGCTATTTCATTACGGGAGCAAAACGTGAGATTTTGATTTTAAATATTTTTAAGACGTTTATAATGTATTCGAAAGATAATATTTAAAACAATAGTTGTATTAAAATGAAGCGAAATGTTTTGTATATCTGGTAGAAAAATATTATGAGAACACATGGAGCTAATATTATATAAATATTATAGAGATAATATTCTAAAGTAAACGTTTGGTAAATATTTCAAATGTTTGCTAAATATTTACAAAATGTAGGATATTCGTTAAATATATAGAAAATATAGGACAAATATTTTGTGCTACTAGGGGATGTTCAGTGCCTTTGCGCGGGCAAAGATTCTGAACGTATTTCTGAGCCGATCGGATCGAACAAGTGTTCGTTTTAATGATAAATAATAGGCGCGTGTTAATATGGGAACGATTTTCGATAAGTAATCATTTTCGTTAAATAAATGCAACAATGTCATTTGTAAGCACTTTCAGTGGGAAAGATTTGCTTTGTTTCCCATATAAACATGCATTGACATTTCAACTCTAAAACTATTCCTTGTTGAATTCAATCGGCTGAGAAATATATATGGGAGGTATTTTCGATCAAGCAATTCCTTCTGAATTAAATATAATTACAAATTAGATTGTTGATCTTTTTATTACGGAGATGACCACTTATGGAAAATCCCTCTTATCTAAACACGCGCCTATTCTTTCTTTAAAATGAGCACTTGATCATCTCGATCAATTCGGAAATATTTTTACAATTATTGCTGACGATATTTGCAATTATTGCGACGCAATGCACATCGCTGAAGAAGTCCTTAATGTAAAGCCGCGATTGTGTTTTTATATCCGGAGGTAGTAATTTGGAAAATCTTTTAATAGTTTCTTCTAACCATTGGATTAAACATTTCACCGATAAAAAAAAATGTACGTCCTGAATATTTTGGAATAAGACTCGTTATTCAACGTAATATACAAGAGGATAATGTATTGCAGCTTCTGTGGTGAGAAACAAAGTACTGAAATGTGAGGATATGTATGTACTTGGTTCCATTAAAATAACGTTAGCGTCATCGATGTCCTCATAGGTGTGATCTCAAAAAAGTGTTCGCCATATTAATGCAGTTTCCCCTTTGAAAGTTAATAATTTTTCCGAAGGTATTATTTTGTAGATTCGAAGCTAACAAGGTTAACAATGGTCCATGTTTCCTGCGCTAAATTGGCTCATTTTCTCTCTTCTCGTAACGAGAAACTGGATGTTTAGACCGCTGAAATTATTTAAAATGTTTTATTTGCAGTAGGACTTCATGATATACTTTTAAAATTCAATATTGTCTATCATTTGTTATTCATTTACAGTCGAACCTCCACAAATATTCCCGTACGTGGTATCAGAAGGTGACTCTATGACGCACCTGATACAGAGGACATTTTATTTCTTTAATGTAAAACATACTGTATTAGTGCTGCGTGAATACATGTCTCATGTATCGGGCGGGTGTCCACTCGAGTTTGCGCCGATTAATCCTGATAAGTCTAGCTTTACGGGTAGTTAAACCACAGTTTTTTGTCGGTTTTATGACATTCGGCGACGACAGTCAGCTTAGCAGACCTAAATCAGATTTTCCCTGACCTATCTGTATTATTAATAGCTTCGGTAATAAAGCTTTGAATGTCGGATAGTTAAAAGTAGCACACGTTGTGAGTAGAAACAATAATAAGTTTTTTTCTGTTAATTTCAATAAATGTGTTTTCAGTGTCAGACTATAAAAAAAAATTAGTGGTACCTATTCGATAATTGCTGAGCTCTTGGACGTCGAGGGGAAATGAATGTCTTAAATATGAACATTTCTGGTGTTCACCGAATGCCCGAGTGAAATACTCTGCAGATCGCAGAACGAGAAAGAGTAAGTCAATTCGCTAAAGTAGTTGTGATAACGTTAATTGCGAAATACACGAGAGGGAACAGGTCAGAGAGAAATAGCAAGGGGATTGCACGGCGTTTCTTTGCAAGCGGCGAAATAAAAAAGTGCCGCCGGTTGTAGAAATGTGTACTGGGTTAAATTCGACTCTCGATTCGGTTTTATAAAACGTGTTTATTTTCTGGCATAGCAAAGAATATCGGGAAAAACACGATTGTAAGTTAGCTGTTATCGTTATCATGTTATGATTGCACCGCATTATTTCATTTTACTCGAAAACTCCATGCCGCTTGTAACTAAATTTAACTGTTCCGATCGAATCGATTTACCGCAAATACGGTAAGATAGATGAACAAAATAAAGAAACATTGCATTGATAAAATAATTTTATATGTCTTTCAGCACAGAGGCTGATGTATGTTTCGAGGAGACTTTATCGAGATGTATAGGGTAAAATCTCGAGTAAATGTTTGAAAAAATTGACAGAATCTACAGAGCTGAGTGGATCCTTTTGTGTGGATCTTCTAAGTCTGAAGCCACTTGGATCTCTTCGTTGGGGAGATCGATACGAGATTTTTGTTTCCTGAGACTGAAACTTATGTTCCCAAAACATCGCAAGGTGGTAGATATCCCGATTGCAATGATTTCTTACGGGAAGGATAAAAAATCTCGATCGCGGGGTCAAGCGATGCCATTGATACATGATTTGAAGCCGTTTCTATACGTGGCTCGTTTAGTTGGCTTGGCGCCGTACTCCATTCGAGACACGCAACTATCATTATCCATTGGTGGTTTATTCTGCTCGCTCTTATGTCTTACATTTTGCGGGAATTGCTTTTACACACGTACCGTCGCTACATTACAGTTAAAACTGGAGTGGAAATTAAAAATACTTACGGTTTTAAGAACTATTTTATCAGCATTGGCTATTTCCGCAGATGTGGTACTCTGCGTTTTGTGGACTCAGAAGATGCAGATCTGTATAGATTATATTTTAAAATACGACTTCGCCATCAAATGCAAACTGGAAGATTCGAAAGGAAGTGCTTTCGTTATTCGCAGTTACATAGTCATCGTTGTTTTATTCGTCTTCTTCATTAGTATGGGATGGATTACCGCGATTTATGAGCGCGTTGATTCCGTTGTTACTGGCGTCATGTACGCGTTGCTTTACATAATACTGTCCCTTAGCGTGTTTAAGTTCGTCGCCATTGTTTGCACCCTTTTATCGAGATTCCAGCGCCTTAATCGATTAATTCTATCAGGTGGGTACATAGATTACTCTAACAATAAATTAAAAGTAGAACAACATACTCGCTCCTTTGGATATTGCCATTTTAAGTTTCTCTTCTTTATTAGGGTCTATATTTCATTTCCTTATGTTTCAATTTAACATTATTTATTAATTGACAGTTTCATTGCCATTTTTCGAAAGCATGCTTTTTGCATATTTAATTGTTTCAATATTTACTGATTATAACTTTTGCATGAGAAATTCTTCAATGTTATTTTTACCTTATAGCTTGTATGACATAGGTACAAGTCATAATAAAAATGTTCTATTTGCGGGTGTTTTCTTGACTTTTATTGCTTTTTGAAATTGTTTACAGATGGCACGACTTTAACGTCACTTGTTGCCGAAGTAGGAGGTGATCGAAAACGACTTAGATTACGAGATGTTTGGTGGCTCCATGGATGTCTTGTAGCAGCTGCCGAGGAACTTAATTCTCTTTATTCGGTACAATTGTTTCTGTGGTTTTGTACGTTAACATTCAATATCACAACGAGGATTTATGTGTTTTTTGAGGATGAATCGTCATTCAATTTTAAAAAATTTCTCCGTGATGGAGGAATAGGATTATACTTCATCATGATGTTAACTATCTTGACCGCGATATGTCATAGAACCTCTACCGAGGTAAATCGTCAAATATTTATTTGAAGTTACCAAACGCTGTTAGTTACATTTGTATTACATTAAATGAGTTTTCAATTTTAGGCTAACAAAGTAGGAACGGTGGTTTTCTCTCCAGGTTCAAAAATATTCTCGAGTCGTTCTGCACGTGAAAAGGAAGTTAGTAACTATTCTTTCCTTCATCTCAGTGTTTATCACAAAGATATTTTTTACTATATTAATAATAGAATAAGCACAACCTGTTATCCGCAGGAAATTTTGTTTTTGTCTTTTTTTTTGGTATACATGATGTCGCGACTACATACCGCACATACAACACATATACCGTGCTTCATATTCTGTACGTATATATTTGGCAGTAATGTGAATAATTTATCGTAGGACAGTTTTCCTATGGCCCAATACTTTTTACTTCATCAATTTCACTTTTCGGCTGGAAGCGGTTTTTTCCGTATCAATTTACAACTTTTACTAACAGTAAGTTAAACATTTTTAGTAACTATCTGAAATCTATGAAAGACAATCAATTTTCCTGTTGCAGATTGCTGGGGCTATGACCACTTATTTAGTCATTCTCATAGCCCCAGGAGTATGTTAATTGCTTCGACAATTGTTATTAATATTTACTTCAAACTAAAAGTTGATGAGGTGTGTTAAAACCTATGAAATGTACTCAAGTGAAAATATGGATAAAATCAAGATAAGCTGGACTGTGTCAAATCGAAGAGATGACATACAAAAACGTAATGTGAATATGTCGACATTTTTCGCTCAAGGGACGGTGCAATGGAGTTGAATGTAAATTGCAATTTGGGTATAATTGACGATCAATTAAGGGCCCAATTAACGTATATCAACATGTATTCTCTGATAAACATGTAATCACACATTCTCCGAGGTGGACGTAGCTCTCGAGATGCCTCGTAATTCAATCATCAATCAAAGACATTTAAGGAAAGTAAGACTGAACCGTGTAAACGTAGCACTTGGTATTAAAAAATGTTATTTTAAAAACTATCACGATATTGTAAATTGTTCGGAGTTTTTTTGTAATGTCTTTGTTATTGTTTACAGTATACATGTAGAAAAGACGAAAATTAAAACAATATTGGTGATACATCGTATTTAGATCTATAAAATTAATATGGAAATTAGAAAATAAAAACAATTTCTCTAGAATTCGTATTGTTTTTAATTTATACATTTGAAGTAATGGTAAAGCACATATAAAATAAGGAACGCAAATATCCTCACTTTTCATTGTTCATATAATATTGAAATATGTTGAACGTTGAAATGATTGAAATGCTTTTTATTACATGAATCTCAAAGAGTTGAATATTCGAGTTTTACGTTTTCAACAGTGTTCGGTGTGCTCGAAGAGGGTGGTACGAAAAATTGAGGACGAAAATGAAAATCAGCGGGGAAATGGGCTTTGAAGAGAAAAAGATGCGGTGAAAGTCGAGACGAGATGAAGAATGATTGTAAATAAAAAGAAATATTCGGAAACATTTATAAAGATGACAGAAGACGAGGTAAAAGCAGGTGGGAATGTAATGTTGGTACAGATAAGGAAAGAAAAGGAAAAGCACGAAATAGTGGGATACGACGACCGATAAGGCAGGAGAGACATAGATTAGAAGAGAAGACGGCAGAGGGAGATATAGATAGTGAAAGCAATTAGATTGAAAAGGAGAGAGGGGTAGGTTGGTCGATAAAGTAGAAACGGAGTTGGTTACGAGAGAAGGCAGCAGAGGGCAACGTCTGTGGTAAAAACAAAAATCAGGAAACTCGGTAGAGTTTTACGCCAAATATACACACTTGGATACGTATATTGAACTAAACGGAAATGATAACAGAGGGGCGCAAGAGAAAGAGATATACAACCGCGCGTGTAGAGAAAAGAAAGATAAAATGAGAATTCATATAACCAGGTGTTTGGGTAATATACTATGGACAGGGAGGAGTCTCTTGGACCCGAATATAAAAATGATAAATAAGAATATAAATCGACACAGAAGACAAAGTAGTGGTAGGGCGAGATTTAAGACGGGAGATAAAAAAGCGACGAATTGGGAAAGGGGTGGGGCTGAAAGAAATATTACTGAACATATAGATAATGATATAATGAATATGTGGAAAGAGTTGAGGAGGGGGATGAAAAAAGGGAAGGAAGAGCGCTACCAACTCGATGGTGGTTATTTTTATTAACAGGATTTCCTACATTCAATTAACATGATTTTTGATTTGGTGTGTATAAATACAGACTGTGCGTTATATGTTATAAAGTTATATGTTATAACGTAATATATGTTATAAAGAGAGAGGGGTAGGAGTATGCAGGGTCTCGAGGGATATGTACTCTTGTGGCTGAAATTTGGATGCAGAGCAAGCGATTTTAAGTGTTTCTCGCGGACCAAAGGGTTCTAGTTGAGTTAAGTTTAAAAGAGTCCCTAATTAATCGCAAGGATTTTCAAGAAAAAAGATTAACTTGGGGTCCTGTAGAATAGCATGCTTGAGGGTGAAACCGAGAACTCACATTAGCTGGTTCTTTTCTAGGGATGCTTGGCGAAATTGATACGCCCCCCCAAGGTGCAAACTTGGTAATTGTACGAATGCCGGCGTCTCCCTTCTGGGGCAGTTCCTTTCCGGCCATGTAGCGAGACTTATGCTTTGGCTTCTTAGTTTGCGACACTTCGTCTCCCAGATCCATAAGAACGAGACAAACCGAAAACAACAACTGCAGAAAGGAGTAATACACATATTGCGTATAACGAGCTTTATCTAAAGTAGTAACTTAACATTTTCAGGGTATCCTAAAATGGAGACTGGTCCGGAGATTGGTCCGACTTATGGACGATTTACCCCCTAGTACCCACAATTGTTTAAATTATATCATTTTCTCTGATGCTGTGAGTATGCATTTTTACGTTTGCACAATTATCAATTACAGTGGCGTCAACTGATGACCTGCAGAATTTATCAGTTTTAAACCACGTTATGCCCACTATCAGCGCGATGATTAGGCCAAGGTTTGAAGGTGAGGGCAAATCTCAACAACGACGTCAATGGCAATATCAGTAATAATTGCAATTATAGCGACAGCAGTAATGGCATCTAATCATTATCGTTTAGATGGAGACCACCATGTAACTTTCAGGTGAAGCAGCGATCATTTCTTGCATATGACCGGTACATATATTATGCCGGTGGGTTTGGCGTTAACCCTGACAGTGACAACAAGATCGAAAGCAAACATGGGCTGTGGACGCGTATATAGATATTGGTAATTCTTTTTTTAAACAGGATTCTTACTCGCACCTTCGGCTTCGGTTTCCCAGTGGAATCCCTTTAAAGGAGCGTGTTCTTGCATATTACCGATATGTATATTGTGCCGGTGGGTTTAACGATAATTCTGACAGTGATAATAAAAGCGAAAGCAAACATGGCCTGTGGAAGTGTATATAGATATTGGTCTTTCTTTTTTATACGGGATTCTTACTCCCCCGTACCTTCGGCTTCGGTTTCCCAGTGGAATCCCTTTAGAGGAGCGTGTTCGGAATTCCAAGCTTCCTATTTGCGATATGCCCCCAAAATGGCTCGAACGTTCATCTGGGGCGTTAGTGGGTGATTTTCAACGGCTTGGATTGCTATCGATCCGGGAGGAGCAGGAGGAGAACGAGGAGGTGGTGGAGCACGAGAAGAAATTAGTGCAGAAAAAGGATTGGACAGGAGAAGATCCGATGTCGAAGGAGAGGTAAAGATGGTGGGGAGGTAGGGACTTTGTCGAAAGGAAGAGAGGGGACAATGAAAGGACATACGTGAAACTGAGTAATGATCCAGGGGAGCCAAGGGGATGTCCTGTTAAAGACATGCTGTGTATTCTGGCAATTCTAAGCTCCCCCGAGCTTGCCATCTAGCAATCTTCTTATGGCAACGCAGATCCTTGCCGTGTGCTCCAGGCAATAAATGGTTTCTTTGTGTGTTCTCACTTCCCAAACATCTAAGAAAGATATGAAGCTATTGGAGTCCCACGGATGATTAGATGATGTGGCTTGTCTAGAAGGCAACGAGTTAGCTCAATTATCTGACTTGCAATCGAATAAACTGTCCACTATTGTTCTCCACCTGTACAGTAAAAGTAGACGTTTACACGCTTGAATATTAATACACTGGCTCGCAATAGTACATTTGATACTCTGTGATAAAATAGTGATTTTGACATAGAAAATTGTAGGTTTAAAGAACTTACCTCTTTTTGGTCCTTTGTAAGTAGATCGAATTGTTATGAAGTTGTTATGGAAGACCGTGCTTTTAAAAGTGGCCATTTAAAGAGACATGCCTACAGCATATGAGCTTTATGCTTGATAAGCCACATTTATCGATCTGTTGGAAGCTGTAGGCGTGTTTGAATCCGATGGACCGTGAAAGCAGTTTAACAGGCTTTATTGATAGACACTGTATAACATACAAGCTGTTATCACTGGGCGAAAGAGTAAAAAACCGAGACTTCCGGGTAGTATGCAAAGGGCATTTTCTTGATTTCTGGTAATCTTTTGAATTCGTGTATATAATCCTTTTCCCCATCGGTCTTGGTGTGAGATAATATTCGTTCACATACAAAAAATGCATTTAAACAAAGTACTTGATACTTCCTTTCTGTTGTCACGTATATGTGAATTAGAGGATTTAACGTAATCGGCTGCAATCACATTTACGTGATATCAACGAAAGCAAAAAAAAAATTTATTGGGCGTAATTTTGTATGAAAAGTGTGCCACCGTTAATTGTTAATGTAGATAACGAAGTAGTTGTAGCAGTAAATTGTGGACCTATTTCCTATACTCGATTTATTATGTTATCTACCGAGAGAGTGAGTTTATTCGATTTCAACGATGTTTCAAACGTGATCAGTCAATTCTGAATAAGATACGTTTTTAGAGATGCATTTAATGGGAAAGCACAACACGAAATACTAGAAGGGAAACCCACGTTTTTAATTGAAAGGGAACATGGTACAATTTAATTAGGTATTTAAAAAGACTAGGTGTGGTTGTTGCGAACATGTTTGAGTATTGACGTCGTTCAGAAATAGTACCTTGATATATTTCCTTTCGAATCTGGAACGAACGTTTTTGTTCATCCTAAGCCTCTCGTTTGGCTCCCATTTCGTTGATGCTGGATATACGTGTAGGCTGGCTGTTTTTCCCCGTTTTTTTTTCCCGTTCCCGAAGGACTCAGCCGTTTCAGGAATTATTTCTCTTCCTACTTGGCTGCATGAATTTCGAGAGGTACACGAGTATTATTATACTAATAGCACATTTTACGTTTTTACATTGATATCTTTACAAAATTATTTAAAAATCGGGATGCACTCAAACATATTGTACGTATTTTTTAATAGATTTAATAACCGTGTGCAATAAACTTCGTGCTATAATTTGAGACAATCTTCAAATACTTGGAAACTACTGATATTCTGCCTGAAATTGAGAAAAATCTAAAATTCATATTTAGAAATTATCGGCAAAAGTTTGTTTGACGGTAAAATAACTCGAGTTCAACTGAAGAAACGGAGAAACTCTTTTAAAGAAAATGGGAATCGGCAAAGTAAATCTTATTCTTTCTTTCAACTTGCATTTTCATTGAATTGACTCATACCTAATACCTTCTCCGTCTTATGCCGCAAATCAGAATTGATCTCGCTCACTGACCTATTTCGAGTATTGTACAAATAAATTAAACTTAATTTTAATCAGACATGTTTATGCTTGGGAAGTCAAATATCCTGTTCTACAGAATTCAGTATTGCGTGGGTGCTGAATCCTCATCACATATGTACAATAATAATTAAGCAAGCGAAGGAAAATGATGCCGTCATTGTTTAACAAGGAGTGATTAATA
Source organism: Orussus abietinus (assembly GCF_000612105.2). Lineage (NCBI taxonomy): Eukaryota > Metazoa > Arthropoda > Insecta > Hymenoptera > Orussidae > Orussus > Orussus abietinus. The sequence continues at coordinate 17,813 of NW_019394434.1, forward strand.
TTTACAGATATTTTTATACCAGTGGGAATATTTAGCTCATTCTGGTCGCAGAAACGGGTTCGAAATGAAACGTTCATTTAAGCGAAGAAGTTTAATTAAATGGATCACTAAAACGTCAAATTTAACAAAAGATACTCTTAAAAATTCGACGAACTGCAGAAGTTGCAAATGCTTTTATATTTTTACTTGCCACCATGCTGAAATCGAAAGATCAAGTTTAAGACATTACAATCAGGTAGATGTATAATATATGAGTCGATATCGTATGGATGGAATAATTTGTAAAAATTTATTTATAGGGTTACATACGTTACATACATTTAAAGCGAACTAGTTTCCGTAATCCATGATCGACATTGCTATTGCGCGATGATATCTAAAAACTATCAAAACTGACCTAATAGGCAAGATGACAAGGTATAATTGAGTGATAAAACCAGAACTGGCCTCATTGCAAGTTAAGATTAATCGCGATTGGTCTTATCGTTCGAGGAGGTCAGTACTCCTGTGCCCGTTTCCTTGCAATAAGTATTTGGACTAATTATATCTTTTCCTGTTTTTTGTAAGCACAGATTTTGAAGAATTTTAAGTGCCGAATATATTCAGAAGATATTATAATGGGGGGGAGGATCACTTTTTGGGTTTAACGAGAAGCTTTGAATTGTGGAAAGTGAAGACAGAATGGATAAAGCAATCGCAAATTGACCTCGTTGAACAAGTCCGCCAATATAATTAGGATGAAATTTCACTTAGGTAAATTCGTTCGATCGCTCAGTGCCATCCGATACATTAGGACAGTTCAAGTTTCAAGAGCTTTCAATGTAAAATATGAACGAACATTACGCATTTCGCGCGGTATTACGCCTTCAAAAAATGTGCAACAACCATTTTAATGCTTACTAGCTGATTGGATGTCTAGAATGTTAATTATTATATAAGATATAATTTACATGACTTTTTAAATAGTTTGAAAATTATACTCAGTGAGCACGATCAGAAATTTTTAATGCTTTCACCGTTTTCTATAAATAACGCGTATTTTAAGGTAATATGGGAAATTTACAAACGTAATTAAATGATATTATATTTTCGGAAGATTGTAAGTTACGCAGTATATTCCTACGAAGTTAAGCATCATTTACAACTGTCGCTATTAACAATGTTGACAGTCTCGAAGGAGTGCCGAGTATATTAATGATAAAAGAGGAACATCAAGAAATTCGAGATCAAAGGACTCTTTCCCTGCGTAACTGCATTCCGTGGAGGACGCTCGCCTTATTCAATAAATATAAAATGATCGCTTTTGCATGCTAACAACTGGTTTTATCAGCTCTCGAGAATTTCCGTAAACATACTTTTCCGAGCTCATGAATTGATTAAATGTAAATGCCGCTGAAATGACTCACTTTAGGAGTCCTTATTAAAAATGGATAAATACTGAGCGATGCTTAAAATGTTATTTAAATGACATTTTAAATATGTTCACGTAATCCACTTACCAGTTCCTACGCGTACTGAATTACAAGGTCTCTGCAAAAGCGCTCGTTTGCAAAATTAAATTTTCTGCAGCAGTAACTTCAGTATTCAAAATTAGTACATGTATGTGGTTAAAACTATGTATGTTAACTCATTTTAAATGTTCTTTGATATACACGATGTACGCGTAGATACGTGTAATGTGTTATATTGTTACATAAATGTTATATCATGCGAAACATATAAAACTGATAGACATCTTATTTTGTCAGACTTACAAGAGCTGTATTACTATGTTTATTGAATGCACATTTCACAATTTTTTCATTGCAAATATTAGACAGCAATTTGATAACTCAATGACAAGTTCTACGCTTTTTAATTTGCTGACACCATTTTTGAAATTGAGGAGAGAGATCCTGTACTTGGCAATGTTTTTTTACACGTAGGTTGTATCCACTCTACAGCAATCGAACCGTTTACTCGATTGACTTCAAAGGAGAGAATACTACAATAGGCTCAACTTTGATCCACCAAGCCTTTGGAACCAATCCCTTCAGTCATTTCAAAATGGCCATAACAATTTTTATCTTCTCTCTTGCATCTACGTAAAATTTAACAGTAACGCAGTTTCACTTTTAAAGCTAACTGGTGTACTTGTTTTGTCGTTTTATCGTGGTCGACAGAGTTTGTAAATGTGCAAATGAATATTACAATAGGCTCAACTTTGATCCACCAAGCCTTTGGAACCGATCCCTTTAGTCATTTCAAAATGGCCATAACAATTTTTATCTTCTCTCTTGCATCTACGTAAAATTTAACAGTAACGCAGTTTCATTTTTAAAGTTAACTGGTGTACTTGTTTTGTCGTTTTATCGTGGTCGGCAGAGTTTGCAAATGTGCTTCGATGAATATTAAATTTCGAATAAGTTGTTCTTATTGGAGGACCTCCTATGCGGTTTGAATTGTGAGGGTAGCATTTGCATGAAGAGTGTTGTAACGAATTGCAAATATAAAATAGGGAGTAAGAAATAATTTCAAATACTGAATAGGCAGATATATGTCACAGGTGCATTCAATTAGTAAATTATTCGAATATTTACGTTATGAAGGCTGGCCGACATCTATTTACGCATGCGTGGTATTGCCTGCTTTCTTTTCTTGCATGTGATAACGCCGATCTAAGACGTCATCAGAGCTCGTGTATTACCGCAAAACGTTTCTCCCATTAATCTTCAAACGTTCAGCCGAAACGTATATCAGATACGTGAGAATATGCGGGGACGAGCCGTGGTTCGTTTCCTTGATCCAAGCTTATCCCCAAAAGCAAAATTTTATCCACTGAAGCTTATCCTCGAAACGAGAACAATTTTTCCTCCAATTTCTGTACAGTGATTTATCTTAACGTCAGTCTTACGAACATCATTCGTTAAAGACAACATTTGATATATCGAAGTGTACCCACTGACGATGAGAAATTTTTCCTCCAATTTTCCTATACGATTTCATCTTTATATTTGCTTCATGAATTTCATTCACTAAAGGCAAAATTGTATACACTAAAGCGTAACCACTGATGGTGAACAATTCTTTCCAAATGATTGTACTGTCTTTATCTTCAGAATTTTGCCTATGAATGTTCATCCCTCTCTTGTCCGATGAGCATACCAAATAAAAAGGGATAGAATTTTAAAGTTTTGGGTGAATTGGATAAAGGTTAGAGTGGGTTTTAATTGACACGTGCTTCAAAAGTTTCAGCAAACAGTCGATAAAAACCTCGGACAGTAAAAAACTCGTGCGATAAATCGCCAACGGTGAAATTCTTTACGGCAAAATCTCGTATTTCAGCAGGGTGTCTACTGGAATTTTTGTATCGGTATCAATAAGCAAACTGCTCCAATGGCTTGCCTAAATCCAAAATAATCCCTGTCAGAATGTTATTTGCTACTTTAATTAAAAGCGAACTGCACTTCTCTTTTCTTGACAAAGAAAAGCACTGGAATAGTTACATGAGCTTTTGTTAACGTCGGTTCTGGCCTGTCCACACGTAATAGTGGATCCTCACTCAAGAGGATCAAATGACTCATAGTTGTCAAAGAGCACGGCGAATGGGTTGATGACCAACTTCTTTCATTTTCATTGTTCAAAGGTCACTTTAATTAATTTACCCGTGGTTCAAAAGTTTCAGCAAACAGTCGATAAAAACCTTGGACAGTAAAAAACTCGCGCGATAAATCGCCATCGGTGAAATTCTTTACGGCAAAATCTCGTATTTCAGCAGGGTGTTTGCTGGAAATTTTGTATTATTATCAATATGCAAACTGTTACAATGGTTTGCCTGAATCCAAAGCAATCCATGTCACAATGTTATTTGCTATTTTAATTAAAAGTGAACTGCCCTTGTCTTTTCTTGACAAAGAAAGGCACTGGAATAGTTAGATGAGCTTTTGATAACGTTGGTTCTGGTCTGTCCGTACGTAATAGTGGATACTCACTCAAGAGGATCAAATGACTCACAGTTGTCAAAGAGCACGGCGAATGGCTTGATGAATAACTCCTTTCATTTTCATTGTTCAAAGGTCACTTTAATTAGTTACATAAAATTATTAAAAAGTTATATTAATTTAACTAAATGTATGTTGCGGCACGTATGCAGAAATATGTAGCTTTTCACTGTACTTCAATACATATTATACGTATAAAATTAACTGTACCGCGGGGCATAGCAATTCACGCACAGCATACTCCTGCGGCTAAAAAAGTTGCATGATTACAGAGGAAAATTGATTTTTTACTTTTATTTATCCACGGATATTCGCAGTATTTGAAATGTCTAACGTTTTAAATCTCTCACGATGAATTCCGATATTTCCACGGAACTAAATCTACATCGGTGCTTACATAAATGGACAACATTCAGTTATTACCGAAAAATGTGCAACATTTACAAACAAGGGTCAGTATTTTCATTTAAGTATTCCTAGACATTGTCAGTATTCAGTATACTAATTTCAAACATCTTGTAGTAACATAGCAGAATAAGGTACAGAGCACTTTGTATGTACAAATGTGAAGTATTTCCCTGTATCTCTATCCACCTATTTGCCCAGGAAATTGTCTACTTTCGGTGCGTAAAGATTGACGTGTAATAACGATCCTTCTGAAAATATCCAGCAATTTGTGATTGAAAGTCAGGTTCTACCTCAGATATCTACCTTATAAACCTCTGGACATCTTAAATATTTGAAGTGCTACAATTATTTCAAACATCTCGTAGCATGGCCTGGCTATATTCGCGGAGGTTCTTGTTGTTGGAAATTCTGCAATAAAACTCGAGGCTCGTCAGTTTGGAGAAATTTAAGGAAGCTCGTCACGCAACAGGTATTACGGGGTGGTCTCGTGCAAAAGTCAATTCAATTATAGAAGGTAATTCGGCGATTATCGCACGCCGAGCCTTGTCTGCGCATGTACAACAGTCCCTACTTACTCGAGGGCGCCAAACGGTTGTGCGCAGTAGGTCCTTGAGAGGCCTCGCAGAATCACGCCGAGCATCGTCTCGCTTTTTCTTTTCCTCCAACTTTTCCGACGCGGGTCCTTAGCTTTCATCTGGAACCGTGTACCTGTAGTGTCTCGAATTTGCGAGTGCTAGTCGAAATAAAAAGTCGACGGGTAGAACAATCGGCCTAATAAATTTCATTTCCATTCAAGGATGCTCGTTCTTGAGGTAGATCACTTTGCACCAGATGAGCGCCTCGAGGTGTGGCATTAAAGCAGCTCATTATTGAACACGTGTTGTGGTCATGTGGTGCAGTGAACGACTCGTTCAATTAGTGGCAAGTTCGGAATTTAGAGAAAACAGTAGAAGAAGGAAGAAGACGCTCTGCAGAGTGGCTAGGATGTGAGGAACTTGGTTTACTGATACAAGGTAACGATGCTCTGATTTCTCTCATTTCCTAGGTTTTTATTTGTGGCGATTTCTGGGTACTTAGAGATATTCTTTCACGGAGGGAGCCGAATGATCGTCTGTTTCATGTAAACTTTAAATTGAGCTTTTGGCAAGTTTTGCGTGTTTCATATCGTGGTATTTCGAGAGAATCGCGGAAAAGGAAAAGTTCCGCCGCGAAAAGTTCCAGGTATTCCACGACGCTGGAGATCAGTTTCGGACTTGTGACTGCAAGTTAGTTGGTTTCTCTATCTTCGTATATTGTAGGTCTTGATTCAGAGGTATCTGTGAAATTTTGATGTGAAATTAATGGCATTTGAGAGTAGACGGTGGCTCAGATTTTCCAAAATTGAGTACGAGAGAATATGAAGTCCACATCAATATTCTCAAGTAGAAAGAATAAGGTGAAGGATCTTGATTTTATATTTCTCGGTTTATCGTTTTTGATGTCTTTCCGTATATTGTTGTGTAGTGGGGGTCTTATTTCATTCAGTGGCAACTTTGGTGAAGAGGTTAAGAAGGTGGAAGGTCAAACGACATCCGGGTTGTAGTAATTATTACTGGATGGACGGTTTCTTAGTTCGGTTGCTTTCTTTAGTCAGTTTCTTATTTCATTACCCAAGTTCCATGTCTAAGATTTTCATGAAATTGCAAAGTTTAATCAACATTAGACGGTAGTTCGACGACTCGGATTTAGCAGGAAATATGAAATGAATTACGATCTGCCGCAATTACCGCATGAACTGCGGTACTTAGTAGGGTCGTCCAGGAAGAGGGAAGGAAGAACGAGGGAAAGCATTTTCGTGGCTCATTTTTATTATTCCCGAGGCATATTGCTCCTGGCGTCTTACTAGGCCTCGCGATAAGGATCTTCGTTATCTGGCGGCAAGGTTATTGAAGCGGTCAAGAAGTTGCAAGGGAAGCCGAGGGTTGCGGTGCATTACCACTGCCCCTTAGGGTGGTTTTCCTCCGCACTTTAAAATAAATCTTAAGGTAGATAGACAAATATTTCGTTTATTTGTTTTATATTCATTTCGTCATAATAATTCATTTCGTCAATTCTCCGATACAGGATAAAAGTTTTTCCTCAAAATTGACTTCGGGGTCTAGGTGATGATCATTAGCACTGGCCAGTTTCGTGGAAGAAATAGGTGCTTCTGTAACGGAAGCAGAACTTTACTAGATTGTGTTCTCTAACTTTCGTTACTAGATTATCTAGGAACTCCGAAACGTCCATTTTGCTCAATATAATAAACGGAATATCCTCTAACCAAGGCTGGTATTGGAAGAATCTAATTTGGGATCCCTTTTCACCACAACGCTTCGCAATCCTTATTCACCTGTCCCATCACCTTTTCACCTATACCGCTCTCCAAAAGTATTTCCGTAAAATTAATTTTAAGGTCTAGGTATGATAAATATTAGGACTTACTACTCGAGTAAAAAAATAGGATAGACTCCTATAGTGAAAACGAAATGTTACTATTGGGTTATCGGAAAAGTCATGACGCATTTTTTTTTCTGCCATCTGTTACGATAATGCGTCATGACTTTTCCGACAACCCAATAGTTTCTGGAGTATCATAGATCATCTTTTCTCTCGTTTTATTTATATTATTACCCGCAAGTTCCGAATCTTCCACCCATTGATATATGATGTAATACACAAAATTTCCTCACACTGGAAGAGCTTGTTTCGATTTGCAATTTTTTATCCGTATCACTGCTTCTGCACCTACGCTACTTTGTAAGAATTTTTTCTTGAAATTCATTTGATCCAGGTGGATGCCATTGGTGCAGGCCACTCTTCTGTAAGAAAGAAATACTCATACAACGAAATTGGAGTTTTTCTAGTTTGTGGAGTTTCATATACTATCTCTTCCCTTGTTTTCTTTTTAGTATCACCCGGAAGTGTTCAGACGTCCATTCCTCGATATAACAAACGAAACATTCTTCGACCCAGGCTCGCCCCGAAAGAACCTATTTCACTTTCTAATTTTTTTCCATCCATACCTCCACTTCTTTAGCATCTACAGAAGTCTGTAATTGTTTTTCCTTGAACTTACTTTTAAGATCCATGTAATCGCCATCGATGCTGCTTGCTCTCAGGGATAAAAGTACTCAAATAATGGAAAAATATGTTACCTCTATAAAGAAAATGGAACTCTTCTAGTTCTTGGAGGTCCAATGACCATCTTCCCTTTTCTTTATAGTATCATGTGCGAGTTCCGAAATGTTCATTCGGAGATATAAGAAACGAAATATCGTCCGACCCAGGCTCGCACCAGAAGGACCTATTTCACTATTCCGTTTCACTGTCGTCCTGTGCGATCCTTGTATACTTATTTCTTCTGCTTCGCCGTCTTCGTTCCCTCCTTGGCAATCTGTCAAAATTGCTTCTCCGATGCCACTATATGATACTCTGACCCCCTAATCCCACCGACCTTCTTTTGTGATTTTCTTGATTCATCTATACCCCTTAGCATCAACCAATTACCTCTGGTTCTATTGTAACGAGTTTTTTAAAACTATTCTTTCCAATATTCTTACGTTACCTGATTGAGGTAGAATTGCCAATGGAATAATGTAATAAAACTCCACTTTCTATTCTTCTTTTGATGATATTTATCGTCGTATCAACTGCTCTGTTCATTAGCTGCGCATCGTCGTATTAGTATGTATGTTTTACAGTTGGTGTCGTAATTTTCTATTTTTTAATACTCTTATTTCAAGTGAACGAGCTTTTCTGAGCGACTCTCAGATTTTTTGCTTATGCGACACCACATGGTTTGGAAGAATTACAGGTATTGAATGTTGGCAGTATTATAGATGGTAGCACAACAACCCTAAAATTACCTTCGACTAACTTCTTCATGAAGAGGAAGAGTTGTTTGGAGTAGCTCTAAATCGCTTCGAGCTACCCCTGTTTCAAGCCGACTTTAGATACCTCAAGCAGCCCCCAGTATAATCAAGCTGCAGAATTTAGAAACCTCGACCGACCCCCAACATAATCGACAACAGAATTTAGAAACCCCAAAGGCACTTCCTGTAAAACGAGCGCCGCTCTTGTTCCCCCGCAGAGCTCTAAAGCGGCTTTAGAGCACTTCGGAAGGTGTAATCGAGCGAAAGTTATAGCCAAACTATAAACAAAACAACATCGTTTAATTCAATTCGAGGTGTCGTCAAAGTACCCTAGTAGCATAGAATAATTTCTAAATATTTCTTTGTAATCTTTGCTAAATATCTCAAACGACAGATTTCTTAAAGATTTCTTGGAGATTTCATTCGAAGATATTTGAAATATTTGTTGAAAATCTCAATGACATATTTAATTTCAATAATTTATAAACATATAGAGAAATTATATTTTTTAACTTATTAACATAATAAAAATATATTTTTTACTTCAGGACTATTGTCGGACACTTCACTTGGTGTCAAAAAACACGAGAAATTTTTCTAATATTTTCGTTCCGCTATTTCATTATGGGAGCAAAACGTGTGATTATGATTTTAAATATTTTCAAAACGTTTGTAATGTATTCGGCAGATAACATTGAAAAAATACTTGTATTAAAATGAAACGAAATGTTTTGTATGTTTGGTAGAAAAATATTATGAAAACACATGGAGCTAATATTATATAAATATTATAGGGATAATATTCTAAAGTAAACGTTTTGCAAATATTTCAAATGTTGGATAAATATTTACAAAATGTACGATATTCGTTAAATATATAGAAAATATAGGACAAATATTTTGTGCTACTAGGGTAAGATCTGTTTCTGTCGTTTCATTATTTCAGAAGTATTCTAGCGAATGCTATTTTATTTTGAAATTATAATAAAAAAACATTACTTGATTAATAATTAGCTGTCGTCTTTTACGTTTTGGTATACAGATGGTAATGTCGTCTTTGAGAATTTACGCACATTACAATATGTATAATGTCCTATATAGAGAAATAAGAATTGCTTCCGATGGTCTTTTTTTTATTTTTAATGATGTACAGGTTTTTGTTTTAATCCAAAGTCCAGGATTATTATTAAAACAAACAGTATTCTTTTCCAGGCATTGCTTCTGAAATTCAAATCAAGTTTGAAAAACATTCATATAAAAAAAAGCACAGCATTATTTTGATTTTCTTATCAATCAGGACACAGTGACGTTATCCTCTCTTATTAAAAGTCGGCATATCAGAAGGAAATACATCGTTTTCATTTTATTCTCGAGATACAGAGTCAAGTGGCAACTTGCTTTTTAGACGCTACACTTTTGCTATTCAGCTGTACCACGGCAATCATATTTCCTGACTTAAAACAACCATTTGTGTCCAAGCATTTGCTGGAATATTTCAATCTTCTCTTGCCGATATCCGGTCTAAGAGATGGAGGATTAAGCTCGGTGAAATAAAGTACACACATATAACATTCTTTCTCGGAGAAAGCTATTGCCCTGTGGTACACGGAGCGTTTCATTTAATTTTACTGCCCGAAGTATATCCGTAGCTTTCGACAAAACAAGCAATTGTTTAAGAATGAATTCGTTCATCTCGAAAGAGTAAATGTGATTGGCAGGATGTCCTTTCTAAGATCAATTATTGTATACCGATCGCCAGTAATAATAGGTCCATAGCAGAATATTAATTTTTTAAGAATATTTGTTTTCTCTTACCTACAAAATACTTCTGATACTACCAATATTAGAGATGTATAACAAATCACATTCGACGTGAAAATGTTATAAAACAACATATAAGTTACGATTCTTCTTATCTTGGAAAGAAAAGATTTCGCTCGAAAGAATTAGCGATTAGGGGTATACTTCGAAGGGTGGGTAGTAAATTTCAATTAGGTTTGTTCGTCCAGTTCCCCTTTCTCCTTAATTCAGAGGGGACCAGAAATCCCCGGGATTCTCCCTCTTTTCTCTCTTCGATAGTTGAAGGACTCGATAGTAACTACCGAAGCGAGAAATCGGCGAGCTGACTCCTCCTAAAGGCACAAGGAAAACAGTTTGGAAGTAAGGATCCAAGTTGACGGGAGTGCACATCGAGGTCGCGAGATTATTTACAGTGGGACGCCTTTAATCACCGGATTCTGCAGGAGCATTCTCGAGGACGCATTGCGTGCCATCCATTTCCTCGTAAAGCTATCCAAGGAGCAACGCTAACCGCGTTGCTGTTTCTTCGACTTGCCTCCACCACGTGCGCGTCATTTACCCCGACTTGTCGCGCTCTCAAAAAAAATTCCCGTCACGTATTATATGGACCGTTTCGGGTGGTTTCTATTTCACGGCGGAGGGGAGGGGTAACGAGCTCTAACTTCCTGTTACGACTTTAGACAGGAAACATCTTCCTCGGGAAAATGAAGAGAGAACGAAACATCAGCGCCCCCGCGGCTCGTCTTCATCCTGCCGTAATCCATCCGATAAAGAGTTGCATTTATTCGAGCTAAATCTGTGGAAGCTTATAACAACTTATCCTTAGGTACACTAACTTATACCAACTGTATATAACTGTATGCCACGTATCTCTCTTTTCCCATCCTGTACAAATGTATTACGTTTCGTTTATTTGACTTTGTCATTCGTATACAGTAAGATAAATTATATAACTACGAAAATAATTACGGTTACCACCAAATGTATCCACCGTGTACCATGTTCTTATTATCTGTTATTCATTGTATAAGGAAATGTTGCAGAAAAGAATTGTTCGATTTGGAGTGACGTTTAATCACACATATTGCATAGATTTATTATCGCAGGCACAATGTTCAAAATAACGATTTTACGTTTCGAATTTTGAGATTCCTTGATGTCGATTTCAATTATTCTGGACGTGGAATTTTTTCTCCTCCAAATCTTTCTCTCCTTCTACTTTGCTCTATGACAAGTGACCTCTTAACATGCTGTGTGCAAAATTGATATTGCATGGCTTATCAGGATTTGCATGCAGGAAATAATAATAATGCCTACTAACATGCACCCTCACACCTTAATATAAATAATTAATTAAATGTGACAGGGTTGGCGGAGTTGTAAGGTTCCTTAAGGATATAACTTTTCTCAAAATGAAAAACTTCCTTTGCGTTGCGTAAAGTTCAAGTTTGCGAAACCTTTGAGGCGGTGAAAATAAAAACTGCCTCTTTTATGAGTGAACGCAAAAGTTTCGAGAATTGTGTTCAGGGTCGAGAAGAAAGTCCTTTTTGTTTATTAAAAAGCAAAAAAATCACCTTTTATGGGGCGCGGGTATCCAATTTGTAGGGACAAAAAACCATTCCTTAAACTTGAAAGAAACAATTAACTAATTTTGATAACGATAAAGTAATTTTTAAAGTTGCATCTTCTGGGTAATGTGAGAGAAAATCCTTCCTTACGACTTGTGGTTAGGGAAACGCAATTAAAATAATGCTCGGACACGCGTGAGAATATTACGAATATTACGTACTCTGGACGTAAAGTCCTCCCTTCGTTCTTACTTACACACGGAAAGGTCACACAGAAAAGTTGAATAGAAATTCTTGGGTCGACGCGTTATAGAAATTTTCTCATAGTCGGAAATTCTTGGGCAGACGTTTTACAGAACTTTTCGTATAAAGAGGATCTCCTGACGAGATCTAGACGAAAGTCCGTCAAGACCTCGAAGTAATCGAAAATGAATATGGCGCGATTTATACACTTCGACGTTCGACTTCGACGATGACACTTCGTCCTTTCGCTTCGACGACTTAACTTAGGACTTCTACTTTGACTACACGACATTCTGCCCCCCGACTTTGACGACTTCTTCATCTTTTCACGAGAACTGAACGACTTGGCCTTTTCACTTTGACGACTGGACCTCGCTTTCGACCTCTTCCGAATCTCATTCTTCTCCATCTTGAACCATTCGCATTCTTGACTATATCGAGAATCCTTTTAATCTTTTTAATCTTTCTTCCCTACTTTCGCTATCCTTTCCCGATTTCATTGGCTTTTAGACGCACGGTTTCACTTATTATCTCATTTTAAACGTTCATTTTATTTCGGAATTTAAATATAAGAGTTTTAATGCAATTGAGGTTCTGCGAGTATCTTGTACTCCTGTGTTACGTATAATTTGATTAGAAACTTTTGAGTATGGGAATAGTATATGTAGGTTTTCTCGCAGAATCGTTTCTCAAACACTTTCGCAGACTCTTAAGGCTTCTTGGTTACACGAAACCTCGAGTCAACAAAAGGTTTGCGATTGACAGAATGTATTCTAATTTCTATTGTGAATTCTGCATCACTTCTCGGTCTCCAACGCTTAACTGGAGACGTACATTGCATTAAAATTGGAACTCTTGAAATTTACAAGAAGTCTCCATAGAGTTTTGAAAATTAAAAGGTATAATAATGCGAGATATTTTGTAAAAAATGGTATACAATTACTTATATTCATAAGAATTTTATTAAAAGTGTGTAATTAATTTTGGAAAAAAGAGGGTGTACGTATGGGTCATTGCTTATTGAAGCCGTTTTTCGACTTTATTCCATCCTCCAGACTCGAGTCCATTCTTCATATTTTAGAGCGGTTTAAAATTTAATAATAAAAAATAGGAAAAGAAGCACTCACTCTTGCGCATAAATCCTAGAGCTGAAGGAGCTCTTAAATGCTTTACCAATATTTTAGGTTTACGGGAGGAATCTTAAGGGGGCAATTATGGAAAGCCCCTTGAAGATGTGCAGCATGAATATGTTCCGAACCTCGCGAGAAATGGAGATTCTCCTTCATTCTCGGGAGATATTTCGCCCTCTAGTTTAAACTTCTGTATGCGCTTGCGGTAATTATCGCAACTAACAAACCGTCATCCGATTCCTAAGTGCATTTCGTCGTCTTTAATATAGCCAATTTCGTGTAACCATAATAACATGGCGGTAGGTAAAAGGGTTCAATCACTTAACACGGTTCCTCTTGTCACGAAACGTTCAGTTTCGAACAATATGTAACCGATAAACGATTTGTCGCTTTGTTCTAATGTGTCTGAGGTATTTTGGCGATGATTTATTAATGAAACTTTCTGTCCCGTCTGTAACGTTTCTCAAGAAACATAAAGTATCATAAAAATTAATCCTTTTTTTTACATATATTAAAAGGCATTGTTCGTCTTCAGTTGGCACCTTCGGTTAAAAGAGTGGATAGAAACTTATAAAGGAAGAAGACATTTAAAAAATTACAGAGATGTACATACGAGACGTTTCTCTTTAAAACCAATTTTATTTCAAGTTCAAGTATGATTTTGGATGGTATGTTTATGTGGTAAATTAGTATCCAAATATTTACCGAACGTCCGTTTATAGTTTAAGAGAGACATGGATAAAATCTTACAAATTGAGTATATTAATATGCTTAAAATTTCAATTTATCTTCTGGAAATAAAGAGAAAAGTTAGTTCGTGTTACAGTATAATTTTTCAACGACCCTATGGCAAGTACTTCATTATGCGAGAATAATTTTTTGAGAGGATATTCTCTTAAGTGGAGCCTTATTCCTAGATTTATGTTGGGGTAAGAGGTACGGATATTCATAAAAAATCATGGAGCAGTCCAATTAGGCTCCTCATACAAGTATACAGCTTCGACAGTTTGGATTGGGGGAGGTAATGGCCCTAAGTTTGGCCCTTGAGTTAACTGAGACGATGTCGACAACAACGACGTCATTACTGTTTCGTCCTAACGATCGCAATTACACTGTTGGAATTCGTTTCCGACATTTCGAATGACGTAATTCAACATGACCAAACATCATTTCCGAGAGAGTGATCTTTGTCCCTTCGGAAGCAGTCCTCTCATCATTATCAGGAAAGGGATTGACACGCACTTCGGACCAAACAGCCTATCTATATATTACATAAATCAAGAGATTATTATAACACATCCGTCAAAGTATATTAGATATTTTGCATGAATTTTTATATATCTTAAAAATTTAAATGAAAGGAGTAATTCTTACCCCATGAGTTTCTCAGAAAACTACACTTAACAAAGTCAGAACATGTTAAACGAATAATTTGTTACGTTCTGTAAACGTATTTAGCCACCGATCTAGTGATCATGCATACAAGCATTTTTCAAGTAGATACCAATATCATTCCATAATTTATTCAGAATTATTATTTATTATCCGAGTCCTGCATCGCGCAAACGAGATATCACGCATGTTTTACGACTTTGATTAAAACCGGAGAGTTTCCCCCGGAAGTATTTTTCCACGCAGATGGTAAAGGCGCAGTTTTGAGCAGAAAGTCCCAAAAAATCTCGTCGGTACAGAACTTTATTTCCACCGCATTTTGAAAACCTCCCCTTTTACGAGCGCGCTCGGCACGTTATTTTTACAAGTGAAAATCTACCTCTCTATTAACCATTTTTTTCCTCACAAGCCAATCGTGGCCAAGATTCGTCCAGATTTTCGATATCTAGTCAACAATTAATTTCATCCAAATGATTATATTCCCTTGACATTCGTCAGAAATTCGATGAACTTCTTTTTAAGTGAAAAATCACAGTTCTGGTCAGACCATTCATTGTAACGTATACCGAAATTATTTGAACATTTATTGCAACTCCGCTAATTTTCAAGCGACTATTAAGAATATTTTCATTAATTACGTGTTTCAAGAATGAAGTAAAAATTAAAGAGAGAGAAAGAGCGATTACTTTGGATGTTCCATTACATCCCTTCTACCGCTATTTCGGTTTTGGTTAAATGAAATTCTTGTTCTTTGTGCCGAATACTTCCATCTTATTCTATCCATTCACGCTCCCCACAGAGCTTCCGAAAATAGTACCTCAGTCATTTCGAGACACACTGGAATTTAATAAACGGCGGCTCCGCAGTTTCTATTTAGAACGCCAAGTTGGGAGACGCAATTTGCTCTGGGTTTTTCATTTTCGTTTCTCGCAGCAATCTGTTCCGGTCTTATATATTTCCCTTGAAGCTGTCGCGTGGCTTTGCCATTCCTTTCGATTCGTGTTTCTGTTACGATTATCCATTATTGCGTTTCATTAGGACTGTCAATCTTTGAATACGTAAAAAGACGTCACCGACCACAGATTATGACGAATTGTTTTAGCATTAAGTAAAGCTTTAGCATTTGTAAATCACTTAAAACATTGTTTCAAACTAACGAAGGATGTAAGAAAAATGCAGCTGCAATCGTGAGTTTTAATCTACCGAATTTCTTTTGAATTTAATTTTCGTTTAAACAACGTATAAAAACACTAACTGACCCGTTGTTAGAGCAACGCGATAGAGAAGTTTCAATATAAATATTATCACATTGACGCCACAATTATGCATACCTTTTAATTAGATGTTGGGAGAAGAAAGGAGATGTGCTAAAGCTAACTTACTTAATTAAAAAAAGATGAAGAAGTGAAATAATCTCCTCACAGCAACACTTGATTTGTTTATTCGGGTATATTTAAAAACATATACATGTGGTTATATAGAATTTTTTTATTATTATGGAATTTTATAAGAATTTAATTATTGCTTTGGAATCATTTCAACAGCATTTGCACTATTCTTCGAGATCCAATTAGTTCAAAATAAGTCTTTTGAGCTTTGCAAAGAATTTTTGATTTCTTATATATTGTCGTAGAAACTTTCAGGTTCATCTAGACAAAAATGTTAGGTTGTGATTTTTAAAATCGAAGCTAAGGTTGAACATTTCATTTGAAATTATAGACCAACATATACACGAGATTGCGAGCGCTTGTTAATTACCTGTATCAGCTGTAATAATATTACTTGTATCAGTTACATTAGCTAATTAATGCTTCACTTTTATATTAAAGTAAAGATGTAAGAGGGAAAGCAACGGGGAGAAGGAGATAAGATTATCCAGGGCATTTTTGATCTTTTCCGGGATAGACGAATGTCCCCTTAACGTCAACAATCATTAGTCTCATTGTTCTCAGCTGTTAGCTAGATTGAAAAACTCTGGATTTACCCCTCGCAGAGACAGCCGTTCATTTTTCAAATGTCGTCAACCACCCTCATTGTTTTAGCGTGCGATACCGTATTATCTAGGATTGAAAACCCTTGTCTATAGAACGGCGAAACAATTGCCAATTATTAGAAGTCTTTTAGGTAATTATTCAACAAATCTTGACAAACTACCTACGAAGAAATGCCCACGCGGCACTAACTTAAATTAATGAAAACTATTATATGTTTCTTATGATATCTAAGGAAGCCAAGGATAAGATTTGGCGTTCCTGAATAACTAGATAGTGATTTTCTCGCGATTTTTAAGATGGGAGAGAGGATGAAATATTTAAGATTTTGATTCAGAGAGTATCTATGCGAGAGTCACGTGAGCGTAAACATAATTATACGTAATGGTAAGCATATAATTATTCAATAAACTCATTTGCACTTTACTATTATATAAAAACATGGTCACGATAAGAGCATTCGTACTTTAACAAATCTACCAAGAAATTAAAATCATGAATGGATCTTTTTTCACTCAAGAGAATCTGTCGATCGATTCTAGTTTTAATTTCAGGTCATCGTATTATATAACATTACAATTAACATCGTTGTCTTAACACTATTTTTCCCCCTTTACTCTAATTTTATATTTATTTTTAGTGCCTGTCATAGTATTCCATTCAACCATTTATTTGGACGGCTTCCATTCTTCGGAACTATCCCTAGTAGCATAGAATAATTTCTAAATATTTCTTTGTAATTTTTACTAAGTATCTCAAGCGACAAATTTTTTAAGATTTCTTGTAGATTTCATTCGAAGGTATTTGAAATACTTGTTGAAAATCTCAATGACATATTTAGTTTCAATAATTTATACACATATAGAGAAANCTAGGGATCATGTTCGACCGAGGATAAATTCATTCAATCGAAGGCGAGAGTAACGAAAGTGTTTACTCGGTAAAATCCTGAGGTTCTACAGAAATGTTAAATGAATCGTTTTCGCATGCAGGAGGTGTGGTGCGAAAAAGTCGCGGGTACTTCTTATCACGTCTGTAAAGAAGTTTTAAAGGCTTGCGTGACTTGAAGCTCAATTCGAATTTTGTGCGAATGGTCCATTGCTGAAAAGTCGACGCTTCGTGGTTGTAAAGGCCGGCCGACGATGTTTGTTAGCGGTGGAGCTCGAGTGGCCTGCTGAAATAACAGGGATTAAATTGCTCTCTGATTAATGTTGTTTAATTTCTTCTCGGAAAAAACCGCCACGCCATCATGGATACGCAATCCATGCAGCGGAAGTGTATTTATCAGCACCCAATGAGGGGCAGGGTAAATAATCGGCGCACGAAGTACATTTCCTTAACAGATCCACAATTATTATTATAAACAAATTTTGTATAAAATTCATTATACACGTTTAAGAAGGGTGGTTAACAACATTTTTATACCATTTGAATCACTGCGATTGGATATGCCTGGGCTATATTTTTCTTTTAATTCTTGAAAATTACGTACATTAGTTAAATACTCTACTTGTGAAAAAATGGCAACACCTAAGAATATAAAATTGTGCACAGCTTATGTTTCTTTTATCATAATAAACGTAGACTTTGGCCATGCGTCAGCAATTTATCGAGAAGTATTTTTATTAACCAAAATTGAATCACTGACTCTTTACGTTATTCTAAGCGAAATATGTTAGTCTCTGATTTGCACGATTTTTATTTTAATGTCTAGCGATTCTTTTTGGAAAATACAGGGTATATTTTCCCTAACATTGTGTAATATTGGAAAATCAAAAACGTCAGGAACATCGTTATTAATATTTTGGCGTTTTTATTGATAATTCGATCAATTATGCAGATATCTGTAAATATGAAGATGTCCTGGCTTTGTTTGAAAATATGGACAGTTGAATTTAATACAATCTTTACGCGACATGAAGCGAACCACGAATAATTCCTTTTACTATTCCATTTTCAGCGCATGTTCCCTAAAATACTATTTCTTTCCCGGTATTTAATTGCCCGACCATTACTTTCGCTGAGTACCAATTGAAGTGATTACATCGCAATGACAGTGATTAATCCCTCTAGTGGTTAGCTCTACGTCTTCCTCTCCTTTGCATAGATTAAACGATTTATTCTTCTCTTTTACAGATGATCGCAAAGGAAAACGAAGCATCTGCTAGAAAATATAGTGTAAATGGAGCTGGAGATAATTAATGATGATCTTCCTTAACGAGTACCACCCACTTTCTCCTTGAATTAATGAATTGGGATCCGAGCAACTTGCCGTTATGAGTTCGAAGATGACGGCGTCGGACACAAATGGGGATACAAATTTCGAAACGTTGCATTTCGAGCTGCAAGAATTTAATGACAGCGGGACAAACGCTACTTTAAAGTTTGATCAGGCCTCGGAGATCTTGCAAAGATTTTATGATGACTTGAACAAGGAGACCAATTACTTCCTCATTACCCTCTACGTGCCGATTATCGTCTTAGCCGTCACCGCCAACATTCTCGTTGTCGTCGTCGTCTACAAATACCATTACATGAGAAGGTACATCATAGAACGTGCATGCAATTATTCCTATATTAACTATCGTTGAAACAGGACGCTCTTACATAACTCTACAATGAACCACAAGAATATTTAATTTCGATGAAAAATAATTTTCATCAAAGCGAGATACTTACATCTACCATGTTCGGTAACATGTACCCCGCAAAAACGCCCCATGCCACTTGATGATCGTAAGGATTAAGTTGCCATTAAGTGTAACATTTTTATAAAATATTTTTGAAATGTCCTATCGGAGTCTAAATATAATACAAATATAGCGTACCACAATATACAATCCGCAGAAACGAGAACAAAAAGTCATCGAAATTTGGTCTGGCAGAAACATGTTAAATAAGAAAGCACTGCTATTACATGTTATGTTTTACTTGAATATATCGAGAAGATATATAGGACAGACTTTAAACAAGATAACGGAGTGAAGCGAAATGTAGTTTTACACCTACCATTTGCGGCAATGGGAGCGATTTGAGATAGAAGATCTCAGAAATGGACCAACGCCACCCCGTTGAGGGTGAGAGTTCCGCTATCGCCTTGCAAAGTACACTATCAATTTTTTGGTATTACCGGGTCGTATTTTTGGACCCACGGGAAGCCAGGAAGGGGTGTCCACCTCGGCTTGTCTTGGCCATCCCTGATCCCGTAGGAGGCACCTCGGTATCCCAGAGACACCATTTCTCGGCGCCATTCATCGATGCCATTAAGCCCTCGGTATGATGGCTCACGCCTTGGCTTAGGTTGGTTATCTACGTTGTCCCCTCTGAGGTTTGCCTCTGCTCCTGGCGGATTGCTTTCGTCTAGTTGCTGCATTGGACCCGTCTGGCGTAGGTGCCCTTATCAAAGACCGGCTCAGCCATGGCGGGCCTTGAAGTCACAGCAATGCGCGAGCTCTTCCATCTGCGAGAAGACGGCAATCCCCCATGGCTCCTATTCTCGAGTTCATAGGAATTTTTTTTGCATATGAACAGACTCGGATAAAAAATATTCCATTGATGCGAAGTCGCGTCATTAGTCAACATTTGAACGTCGTATTCGAAACTGTCAATTTCGCATGCGAAAGTTGATTGCAGGGTTGATAGGTATAAAACGTCATGTAATATACGTGGTTTTCTCCGTGTATATTATAACATTCACTAATCCACATTTATTATCATAAATAAATTCGGTATAAAATTCATTATCCATGTTTAAGAACGGTGGTTAACATCATTTTTATATCATTTGAATTACTGCGATTGGATATGCGTGGGCTATATTTTTCTTTTAATTTTTCAAAATTATTGCTGCATTGAACCCGTCTGGCGTAGGTGCCCTTATCAAAGACCGGCTCAGCCATGGCGGGCCTTGAAGTCACAGTAATGCGTGAGCTCTTCCATCTGCGAGAAGACAGCAATCCCCCATGGCTCTTATTCTCGAGTTCATACGAATTTCTTTTTGCATATGAACAGACTCGGATAAAAAATATTCCATTGATGCGAAGTCGCGTCATTAGTCAACATTTGAACGTCGTATTCGAAACTGTCAATTTCGCATGCGAAAGTTGATCGCAGGGTTGGGTAGGTATAAAATGTCATATAATATACGTGGTTTTCTCCGTGTATATTATAACGTTATAACACGTCCCTAGTTTTTTACGCGAGTGCAAGGCATATTACGCCCTTCTATTTCTAAATAAAAAATAACGAATCCACGTAGAAATTTAAGATCAAACAGGGTTAAGTCGAAGGAATTTTGAACACAAGCGTCAAATTAATTAATCCTTAAAAATGTTTACTTGTTTACATGCGCGTTAAAAGACGTTTATATCCGCGCGGATGTATTGTCCATCAAGTTGTCCACCAAAGGAGAAGTTTTACTGGAGGGTTTCTAACGACCTAAGAAACTAGCAATTGCGGTTTTTAAAAAAGTTGTGAATTTTCTATGAAAGGTAAAAGGACCTGGAATAACAGCTAATAACGATCATCCTGTGAACATGTACATGTCACTTACGATGCATGTACAGGAACGCGTATACCTATAAACATGTGTTATATGTCACCTGTGAACTTCTGCGTGAACGTGTACGGAGATCCTAACATAAGATTAATTAGATTAAAACTCTTAACAAGCTGGGTACATGAATGAGTATACGAAGTTTAAAGTGTCTCGATAGTGTTCCATCAGAAACTTTTAACCGGTTCTCCGATAACTGCATTTTCTGATACTTCACGCAGCATGAGCCCACATGATAAGAAATTCATATAGGAAAATATTTATTTATAGCCACGCAAACGGAAAATATTAGAAAAGTCGCTGTATATTTTTGACGAAGTTTCCAAATTATTTGATTTGCTCCTGGAGATCGTTACACTAACGATAGTACTAACCTCTTGCACTCGAAGTTACTTTACCCTAATGTACCTCTTCTAGTTATGTTAAACCATTTCACAGACACCAGTCGAGTACAAAGGGTTAATAACCATCCTAGGCGCATCTTCGATCAGGTGAGTGTCTCTTTGTGCGCTGATGGAGGTACGGCTAGGATGAAGGTGAACTGTAATTATGAATCTAATGAGCACTATCATAGTCACTTTTATCAAATTGAACGGTCCTTTTGGGGAGGAAGGTAACAGTGACATCTTTTATTACATTACTCGGACGTGCAATCTTGTTTCAATAGTGAAAAATTGCGCATTTATTGAGATTCAGTCGACGTAAACTATGCAGATTGAAAATAACATGAAGGGGTGCTAGAGCCTAAATCTTCGTTGGGAAGAAATTCGAGGGTGAAGAGGGTGGTGTACTGAGGAATACGTAAACGATTGGAACTCTCCCTCTGGTAATAAATGATCTAAGGTCCAGACCTGCATTAGTGGCGCCCCAATAGGAAGGGAAGCGGGAAGCGATGATAGCATTCGACATCAGGGATATCACTAACCCGTATCGAGGGAGAAACGGGAGAAATGATGCCCCTTGGGTTTAGTTCGATCAGTTACTGCCCTTACGCACGTTTTAATATAAGTAACGACAACTGTTGGAACTAACTCGTACCTAAGAAATCAGATATTGTAATACAACTAACATTAACTTTTAATGCAGCTAATAATAACTAGCGTATAATAAAGTCAACTGTTTAATACCAACAGTGACAAGTTAATACTTTTTCTCTGAATAACTGTGAATTTTAAAGGTGTAATGAAAATTTCGTTTAAGACAAGCAACGTATTTTCGATAATCGAATTTTGGGGAAATCGATAGAGGGGAATGAAAATGCGAAATATTCGATAATAAGCTGCCCAGGCAACTCATGAAGTGGAATATACGTAAATTTATCGTCTAAATTAGGTCTATAGGCATAGTAAATGTATATCGTTTATCATCCACCTAAAACAATATCTAATACTCTGATTTTTTATTTACTTCCTCTTTGGCTGGGAACCATACATCATAATTTTTTACCACTGTGTAAATTATGATGTATCACCAGGCACCGTATGAAGTATAATATACTGGACGTACAAATTAGGACATACGTATAGAAAACTTACATTATCTATAGTATATATGATAAAAATATCCCGTAAATATACATGTAAATCTTGTGTACCGTACTGTATATATTTATAGTACTGTACTGAAGAAGTTCTTAAACAGACTCTGCTCAAAAAGTGGATATCTAAAGGAACAAAGGTCTCGTCACAACGCGCAAATGAAGGACATTTGTCACTGTCGTGCTTCTTGTGAAAAAACGAATTATTTCGCCGAAGAAATAGTAATAAGAGGAACATTTAATATGGGATAGAGAGATTTGGAGCATAGGCCACCCCAATAGGAGGAGTTGAGGGGAAACCCCATTTCAACCCATCATCAGGAGCAACGAGAGTGCGCTCTTATTTTATACTTACCTCGTAACACACAACTTTATACGAAGTGTTCACTGTCAATAATCGCGGACTTCGAACGATAAACTCGAGCATCACTCTTTATAAAAAGGAGTATTACTTCTTACACCTAGATATATGAAGAATAATATTCACAAGCTATGAAATTAAACCGTTTCAGTTTCATACTTACTGCACCGTACGTACAAAACTCAGTTCGTGGTAATAAGAAAATCTTAAGAAAATGAGTTAATCTCAACTTGATAGGTACAATTTACTATTGTAAGTTAGTGGAAGTTTTCAAAAATAATTTCTTTTAAATCATGCTTTAATGTTTGCAATGATGATAAGGCAGATGTACAAAAATCTAGAAGCGTTTAAAAACATCCTGATCTAGGTATGGGCTTAAAATGTTGACATTTCAAAAGACTTGCAATTGCAAAAATATTCGTGTAAAGATCTTCGGCGATATTAACGTCCAATTGTCCCTCGACGTTTAACATATTGCCGGCCGTTGTCACGTACGCGTGACTTCTTTTTGTCAGCGGTAATGCTTCTTTCCAATGAATGAATAGGTAGATATATTGATTCAGAGCAACAAATAATGAACAGTTTCTACCGTTTTCCCCTCAATATTTACCAGATCGTTTTTTGTTGAAATTGTTTATGCGGACGCTTGTTCCGTTAGTTTGAGATTGTCTTTCGTCGCTGCCTTCGAATATCGAAAGCTTATTGTTAGATCTATTAAAAATTATAAAATACCTTTCAAAATGTTCTGCAATGAAGAAATATATGCCGATGCATTATCGGACATGGATAATAGTTCTGACAGTGAAAGTGATAGCGATTTGGACAGTGGGAGCGATATCGTTGCGAGACGATTAAAAAATAAGGAAAGATCGATAATTAGTGACTCCAAAAGTGACGAAGAGAGTTCTTTGGCGTATGATTGGTCAGAAGTTGATTTTGAACCTGACTTCCATCCCTGTCAGGAACGGTCAACCTATATAATAATTTATATAATAATAATTTAAAAATATGAGACTATACAATTAAAATGGTGTAACAGTTATCTCAATTCTTTTTTTAATAATAATTATATTGCAACTATTGGGTAAATATCACCGTTGCCGAGCAGTAGAACCTGCGTGAATCTCGCCAAATGGCGATACGACAAATGAGCGGTCGGCTAAATGTTAAGAGTCCAGTGCCGCCATGTTGAAGTATCGCGTTTAGTACATCAGGCATTTTCCAGCGTTCCTTGGAAATCAAAAACATGAGTAATCCGACAGGCAAGGGACACGTGTTCCGAAAGTTACGACACTGAAATCTTACTATTCCTTATCCGGCCCCGGCGGTCTCGTCTTCTCGTTATTTCTCGGAGATTTCTGCCAACCCTTCGCGAAAGGCGCGGAAAGAGCTCACGTCCGAGCACGCGCGGTTCGTTCCCGTCGTTTGTCCTTCTCCTGGTTTTCCTAGGATGACGCATTTTCCTTCGGCAAGTAGAAACATCCGGAAACATAGAAATGACCAAGGCTCGTCCCCCTAGAATTTAAGTTAATGCCGGGAGGGGAAATCGCCTTTTTCGATGCACTGCGGCAATTGAACGTCCGAGGGGCCCTGAGAGGGCAATAAATTTCGAATGGCGCCGAGACACCTGCTTCTTCCGCTTATTTTTCTCCCGCTGTTTCATCTTTCTAACTCCTCTTATCCATTACTGTCAGGGCGATACTAACGATATCCGGCGGTGGTAGCTTTCATTCGACTTTCATAAATCCATCCGATGTGACTTGATCGTGGGCGGCCTTACTCAGCGCTTTCTTTTTTCGCGACCAAATGTCCACCGTTCATGGCAAAGTGTACAGGCCAATTCCGCTATTTCCGGCAAGTTCAAGCTACGAACTTCTTTGACCAAGGGTCAAAGTACGAGGTCAGGAAATCCGAAAGAAGGCAAGATTGAGTGGTGCCATTAATCCTGTACTCGTGTGGATATTTTTTATTCCTCTGCGTCCCTTCTACATGCACTGGTCGCTAAAAAATGCCAAGTTTTGTTACAATATGCATATATGTGTATGTAGTAAGTGTATACGTATATTGTTTAAGATAATGTAAAAATATAGTGATTCAATTTTGGTTTAAAACATTATATAATTACCGAAACGTGGCCATAGACTTCTTTCATTACTCTGAACAGTACACCTATGTGGTTATCAGACGTGCACAACTTTAATTTTTAAGATTTCCAGTTTTTTTTCAGGCGTTGAAGTGTATTTCATGATTTTTCACCGAATTGATACATTTTCAGAAGTGCTTCCGGTTATATATGAAAAAGTTTAGGGTGAAAGGTTATATTCTGTTTAAAAAAGTGCCGTATGTTATAAAGTTGTGAAGTATGGAAATTACTTCTTGTGGATCTTGTTAATATTTGACACTGTGAATGTTTGCGTCTCGATTATAATACAGAAACCACGAATTAAATTTGAAAACTTCTTAGCGGGGTTCAAGATAGACTTTCTACCAGGTGTTAATAATGGAGCAGGGTATGCAGGTGTACTTTTGAGCTCATAAAATGAATAAAATATGCGCTTGAAAAGTTGGTCATGGGACGTATATATTATTTGTGAAATTATTCCTCAAACGTGATTTATTGTCAATTGCTGAAATTTGCCGCCAACAAAATTTTTGATGGAAATGCCAAGATTCTTAGAATATTTAATAATGAGCACGTTACTTTTCTCAAGTTGCACTAATTCTATTTATTCGTAATTAAGTTTCAATTAACACCCTCGCAATTGTGTTCAGAGTTTCAAGTCAAACGTTGCATAATTATTCATTAAACTCGTACATTGACGTTAAACCTTGGTCAGCAATTTACAGGAATCCACAAGAAAATTTCTAACGCATGTTTGCCGCTTATTATTTAGAAGCTCGTCAAATAGCAACGGCTCGTCTTATCATTCATTATCGTAGCGATCACTATCGAGCGTTGCAAAATTATGTCCGTCCCTAGTAGCATAGAATAATTTCTAAATATTCCTTTGTAATATTTGCTAAACATCTCAAACGACAGATTTTTTAAGATTTCTTGTAGATTTCATTTGAAGATATTTATAATATTTGTTGAAAACCTCAATAACATATTTAGTTTCAATAATTTATAAACATATAGAGAAATATTTCTTAACTTATTAACATAATAAAATACATTTTTTACTTCGCGACTATTATCGGACACTTCATTTGGTATCAAAAAACACGAGAAATTTTTCTAATATTTTCGTTCCCCTATTTCATTACGGGAGCAAAACGTATGATTTTGATTTTAAATATTTTTAAAACGTTTATAATGTACTCGGCAGATAATATTTAAAAAAATACATGTATTAAAATGAAACGAAATGTTTTGTATATCTGATAGAAAAATATTATGAAAACACATGGAGCTAATATTATATAAATATTATAGAGATAATATTCTAAAGTAAACGTTTTGCAAATATTTCGAATGTCGAATAAATATTTACAAAATGTACGATATTCGTTAAATATATAGAAAATATAGGACAAAAATTTTGTGCTACTAGGGGTTATGTTATTCCTAAGCTAAGAAAAGACGTATTCAATTTCAGTCCCATCAACTACTTCGTGGTGAATCTGTCGGTGGCGGATCTTCTGGTTACCATGATCTGCATGCCCATGGCCGTCAGCCAAGCCGTTTCCATCGTTTGGGTCTACGGAGAAACCATGTGCAAGTTCTTTTTCTACCTTCAGGGTAAGCGACATAGTCGAGGGTCCCGTATCATCGGAAATATCAGATGACCCTTAGGTGTTAGCCGTACACTCACTCTTTTAACCTGGCCATTTACCACCCCACCGTATTCTCGTTTTGTCTGGACTTTCTGGACCACCGCTAACCCATATTTCCACCTTCTGTCAAACAGCCCTTTCTTTACTCTAAGGCCCCAGTAGGTCGATAAATTTACTCTGGCGACTTTTTCTCGTGGATCATGCAACATGACAATGCGTGGGGGCCCCTACGTCACGACAAACATTGATCTTTTCTCTCTTCTACCAAATTTCGTCGCAGCAGCCGATTCGAAAGAAAGTTTCTGAGAGTCCGAGGAAATCGTGAACAACGGACGCCGTGCACTAAATGGAAAAAAAAATGTAAACTCCATTTGTAAAAAGAATTTATTTTAGTCTGTTTATGAAAAGCAGAATATGTAAATAACCTAACTGCAGTAGTGTGACCCCTTTTCTTTCATAATTTCTTAAGTGTGCTACAATTAATTCAAGAATAATTGAAACATTCTAAGCATATCACGCATTTTAATAAATTATTGTGGAAGCTTCATCAGTGTATCAGTCCTGGGAAAATTAACGAAGCAATTGATGGAGTGCCCCATTATTATATCGAAACTTGACCCGATTATTCGTGACAAATTAGTTAATCAATGTTCGGTCAGAATTAATCTGCGGTTTGCTGATGTTAATAATGACTAGGATATCATCCACGCGATCATGTTGCAGTCCGATAAGAAAGGATCTCCGTCGAATGGTCGTCTCTCGTGCAAAATTGTTGCTAACAGCGACGACGGTAATAACTTGGAACGTGTAAATAAGCCTTGCGTATACGTGTCGGGTGCAAAGAATGTCAAAGGAATCGATCTAACGATTGAGTTTGTCGAGCGTCACCCTCGCCTCTCGTCGAGGACATCCTTCGCGACGCCCTTTCTCGAGATGCGGATGGTCGTAGGAGAAGCTTTTTTATCAAACCTCGAAGAGATTGCACAGTGACCCTCAGAACCTAAGAAAAGTTTGCCGAGGACGAACAAATTAAAATTGACTCCCATACTTTCGGTCTACACGGCCCATCGTACATTTTTTACATTCATTTTGTTTTTTCTCAGTTTTTACCCCTTTTCTCATATTTGCAACTTTTCTATTGTTGCTTGAGATAACACGGATAAAAGCGGTGCCAAATGTGACCACTTAAATCCAGTTCATGGTAATTTCATTGATGAATGCGATCGTTTAATTTCTTACAATTAATTGCTACCTGTACTTCGGTTCATCGGATTTAACGAATGTTTCTAGACTTTCGGTATCTTGAAATTAATAATCATAAGGGATGCTTCTTTATCAAACCGCAAATTGATTTCGCAATGAAAATTTTCAGCGCGCAGAATAATTCTTTTTCGCAAGTTTATTAGAGAATTTCTCATGAGGAATCACATGCAATGCGTGTTTCTGAGTTTAATTAAGGCTGTTTCACTGTAGCAGTACTTTTAACTCTGAGCAAACTTGAATCCATGTCTCACTCAACCATTTGAGCCATCAAGATCCAAGTTCGTGACACAACGCGGTTAAGTTAAGATTAGACACCCTGACTTACTTTATTAGTCTCGTTCCAACTAATTAAAGACTACGCTTGCCGTTTGTAACAATTCTCAGTCGTTTTCGTATGTTGCTTACAATAATCTCTTTCCATGTAAAGCAATTAAGGTCGAAGTACGGTGTTAATCGCCAACAAGAAAGGTGAAAAAATAATCCGACCTACTATCATTAACTATAATCCATTACCATTAATTGGCGATTTAAGGCTATTGATTTCAATAGCATGAAATAAATCACTCACGTTCTAAATTTATATTTTCGGTGTTATACATATTCATACAATATTCAATAAGGATCGAAAGGTTCAGGGGCAAATGGTTTTCTTTAGGAAGTTCTACTGGAAATGAGTAACTCAATTGATTTTAAATCCATTATCATTAATTAGCAATTTAAGGCTATTGAAATCAATGGCATGAAATAAATCACTCACGATCTAAATTTATATTTTCGATGTTATATATATTCATACAGTATTCATTAAGGATCGAAAGGTTCAGGGGCAAATGGTTTTCTTTAGGAAGTTTTACTGGAAATGAGTAACTCCATCGATCTTAAATTACAGGTGTATCAGTGGCTGCTTCCGTCTTCACAATTACCGCCATGAGTATCGACAGGTATTTGGCAATAAGGAGCCCAATTGCACTCCGAAGGGGGTGCAATCGGAAGTGCGCCATTTTGGTAATCGCTGGCCTGTGGATGGTAGCACTCGGCATCTTCACGCCGCTTCTCAGGGCGGTGAGAGCTTGAGCCACTTCTAAACGTGTGTGTGTACTCTTGAAATAAGTACCAATTTTAACTACTGCAGCAGCCGTAATAATCTCTCTGCTTATTACGGCTATTGCAAGTCTAGGGCCATGCTACTAATTAGGGACCTCATCATTACACGAACTCAACACGAATGAATTCTCTAATTACGTATCGTCTACGTCAATAGTGATGTTAAAAATTAAGAGATGAAAAATATTATGCAATACTTGGTTCAGTTTGATGAAAAGTAAAATGTAGAAAATAAATAAGTCCTCTGTGGTAATAGCCATAACTCGGAATTATTATTTTTTTCGTTAATCTGAATACATTTCGTGAACTCAGTTTTGTAGCTATTTAAGCGGTTCTTGATGTCCAATACCTTAAATTCATGACAGAAATGATAGGGATAGGATGTAATAGTATATATATTTTGCAAAATAATTATGGGAGGGTAAAATGCTGAAAAAAAAATGGATTTTGCAACAATTTGCAACTTTATATCATCGACAAAACGTGGAACTTGTATTGTCAATTCTGATAGAATGGTATTAAATTATAGTTTACGATGCTGTTAATAAGTAATGCGACGAGGAAGTCAGAACTAAATCGATCATTTAAAAGTGAGATACGGAAATTCTAATCAACGATGAGGTTCATGATAATTTTATGCATGATAACTCTAAAAGCTGAATTGGAAAAGGAAATGTTAAGGTGTTAGATCTTTAAAAGACAAATAGTCAATCCGATGGTACTTGATATTTAATTTATTCTGGAATATAAAAACAAAGTAAGTTAATTGCAAGTAGTTTAGATTCGAGACCGTTGATGGGGTTACCCCTTCAAGTACAATCATAGCTAACAGTTTAATCAATAATGTTCAATTGATTGCACAGACGCGGAAACTGATACCCAGCAAGTCAGGTAGCAACAAGTGTGATTATATCCTCCGGATGATAATTAGCCGTGAAACTTGGGATATGATTAATTAAACACGGAAGATTCGTGTTTATTGGAAATATGCCCCTGATAATTAGATTTTAAGTCTACACGCTATACGGTATGGATGTGTTATCCGAGAGAAAGCAACAAATTTTCTAGAACAATTTCTACCTTACTTGATTAACAATGAACCTTATGAAAGCTTTCGCCAATTGAGATCCATCTTCTCACCGGATGTTAACCGTAGAGTTTTTCATGGAAATTAGAAAGTATATAATATATTCAGATTCAGGAGATTACCCTTTTTAATTAATTTCAAAACGTTATTATGATACAACATTTTAAAAGATAAAAATACATTATCCTATACGGATATATGGATAATTCAGCTTTTCCCCTGTACTGTTCATTGTGCAATATTCAATATTCTTTTGTGTGCAAGAGATGCGTAATCAATTATTAAGTGAACACTTCAGGATTGAAACACAGTCAACAAAATGCCATACTTTGGAAATAAATATTATCGAGAGTATTTTAATAGATGCAATGTCCAATAACATTAATAATTTTTCTGACGGGAATGTCGATATTTTCCTCGGTGAAGTCGTTAATGTGTCCCATTATGTTCCAGGAGAGGACGTTTAATCCGAAATTCAATTAATGTTACTAGAAGAATATATAGAAGAAACATTATGGCTATAATTAAAATAGTAATAAAAACCTGTTATAATAGAAAAATAAACTTTAGCCCTGATCAAAAATTATTAATCGCCAGCTTTTCGATTAAAATACTTAGATTAAGAATTTTACTTTAAACAAAAAATGATTATATTAATGACAAAATTACTTGCGTCCACTGTCACTACCAACTATTATGGAAGGAAATCTCACCTGAAATAAAAATGTCACAAGGGAAATAGAAGCTAACGTATGGCAAGGGGATCAAATACATATATGTATATATATTTCCGTGCTCAATACTTAAAAAGGCTATTTGATTGTTGCACGAGTCTTTCTTTATTGTTTGAATGGCCCATAAGTTCCGCTTTACGTCCAGTACAACTCCATTTATCCGATCACGTCGAGTTTCGAAACGGCTCGGATAATAGCAGCTCATTGATTCCCCTCTTCCTAACGATTTTTTGTTCGGATAAGTGGATTCAAGGTGCATTATTGTGTCTTATCGTCGCTTCTTTTCTTTCTGTTGTGTAATTTCTATTAGGACTTCGAGAGCGTACACGTAACCGATGAAATAAAAAGTATTCAATAACAGCCGATATTATAAAACCTCGGTATTCGAAATTTGCATCTTGCACAGATTTGTAGAAGATAAATATTTATTACAATTAATTCGAATATTGAAAGAAATAAGATATAATAAAAACATTATTTATCTATAATATGTAATATATCATCAAAATATGTCATAGAATATCAGTTTATTCTTATCTTCCCGTTTGAGTCGTTGATTAGAATTAAAGCCTAACGAATCGTTTGAAATTATGCCCGATTACGGAAGAAAATTTTAATGAAACTATAATTAAAAGTGGTAGAAGACGTTAATGCAGAAATGATTTGTTGATTAGGTAGTAGTTTTCTGAAGATATTGATGATCAGTGGAGATGATGATACGTACGATATTCTTTTGCTAGGTAACCCTCCACAGTCCCATCACAGACCTTGGTAACATAACTTTGGTTGGCAAAGAGGAAGTCAAAACACCTCCACCTTTCTATGTCTGTTCGGAAGACTTCAAACCCGTTGGTATACAACCTCCGATTTTTGGGACGTTCTGTTTCGTTCTCGTCTATGCAGTGCCTGGTAAGCAAGTAGAATCCTACACTGACGTGAAAATGTCTACAAAAATCTTATGGAAAATTAGATGGTAGTTTAATTTCCGTTTATGGTGATTTTAGGATTTATCGTGGTACTTGCTTACTCGATGATGGGCCGAACTTTATGCGCCCGAAAGCCGCCATTCGATAGTGACAGCATCAAGGGTAGTGCTAGCTCGCAGCAAGTATGAAACCGAATTTTTAAACTTTCCTACAATTAATACTGATAGCCCGGCATGTGACTATTACTTATACCTCATATTTTATTAAACACAATATTTATTATCGATTATTCAGTACACCAACATCCAGTTTAAACGCCGAATCTTGCGTCGGAGCGTCTCCTTACAAGTGCACAATAAAAGAAGATTTTGAAAGAATATTCTTTGCATAGTTCGAACCATTTGCATAGGAAAAACAAGTGTCGTTGTATTTGGGATGTTTATTTATGTATTCAATGTTGATGAGCGGATAGTGTATTACAAATGTAATTAAATGAAATGTTAACTTTGAGCTGGAACAATACGAAGTTTGCGGGAAACTAATTGTACCTATGCATCGATAAACGTCTGCTTGCGCTAAAGTGCAAGATGATGATTAGATCGTTTAAAAAATTTATTTTTTCCTAGGGCTTCAAATTAGTTCGAGAAAGGAGACGAGTAGCGTGGGTCCTGCTTCTGTTAGCGGTCCTCTTCGCCCTTTGTTGGCTGCCCTACAACGTTCTTCAACTACTTATCGATCTTGAAGTATTCGGCAAGTAGAAAGGCATTGATTTTATATTCCTAGTCCATTTACCGTCTCCCCCAGAGTTGTTAATAAAGTTCGGGATAGAAGTCCATTGATGAACTAAATTATGAGCTTCAGACAATGGTCTACTTTTCCAATGTCTTTGACTTAGCTTGGAACGACTCGTTTGAAAGCTCAATAAAGTTTGGAATCTGAATTTAAAATCCGAAGTACATACAAGGCTTACCTTCGACATAAGCAATAGCCTAATCTGGAATTCGTTACGATTTTTCAAAAATAATAATAATCAACATCTTGATTGCTTAAGCTTAAAAACATATATTNAGATATTTAGCAAAGATTACAAAGAAATATTTAGATATTATTCTGTGCTACTAGGGACGTTTCAGTAGGATAGAACTGCCAAAGCTCTTGTTCGGTGGTACTTAGTTTTCCTGGTTAAGTCAAAATCAATATTAATTAAACGCATCTAAATTCCACATTTAATTGATTGAATTATATCGGTACACGTATTATACATGAAATATTACATGTCGCGGTAAAGCTTCATAGAATCGAGCATAATTTTACTCAATGTCCGATTTACCAAGCTTACTGCTGCCGCCCTTATTATCGGACATTGTCAAGCGGCACTCCTGCTACATGAATACTTGTCAAGTCCTGATCTCGACAACACATAGATTATAGCACGCGATAATCGGTCTGAAATTGTGTTACCTGATCGAGAAATCGTTGATAGAGAAGGGAATCAGTAAGCTCCTATTATCCGGTTGTCCCAGTTATTGGAACCATCATCTCTCTCGATATGTTCGCACAAATGAAATTCTCACGTACTTAACACGTCCATGATCAATAACTTAATATTCTCTCATTAGTGCTAGGCTTATTACGCTGTTAATACAGTGAACTTCTGAACGATTAAATACCCTTTCACGACCCTTTTAATGCGTAATTTTGACTTAAGCATTTGTAGAGTTCAGAGAACAACAAAGGTTTCTATTTTGACGATGGTGATGTTTAAATAACTTTTTATTTTCATTGCAACTACGACTGCGTTGAAACCGCGTTAGATATCTAGAAGTGCACTTGAATATTTTGGGTTCTTATCGGCTTAATTGTCAATTATGATATGTGTTGGAAAAGCATATATGTATATAATGCTTCCATATTGCTGGTCGATCCTTTAAAGCAATCCTATTATTACGGTGTAGCCAAGCGTACAGGTGATCTTACGCATGCATTATCATTCTGTTATCGAGACATCGAAGCAGGTCTCCATTATACAGAACTTACATAAAATTAAGTGACAAGTATTCTGTATCCATGTACAAAAATGATCATTGATCGCGTAATAACCCCATATGATCCCACATTTACTTTTAAGCCTACCATACATGACTAAATAGTAACGTACATATAGATGTTTAAGAAATTCCATTGGAAGGATTGAATGTTTTCTCATTGAATGTTTTCCACTATCTTTTCCTATTTTTCCTTCACATCTAAAATATTTCCTTTATTAAACTAGATTAGCGGGACATCAGCGTTACATATGTAACTTAATGTCACACTGTACGACATTTATTAACAAACGTAGTACTTTTGTAAAGGCTAAGTTCCGCACTGATTAGGAACCAGTGTTTGAACTATAAAAATTTACTGAAGTGTGATAGAAATATTTATCCTTAATAATTAATGAAATATTTTTACTGTACGTGTGTTAGAATCATGTAAGTCATGAATGCATGCGTCATTCAATGAATTCAATATTCCATTGTAAATCTAAAAAAAACTGTTAATATTGTTCACAGACAGCGGAAGCGATATATCGAACTTGGTGTCCTATTGTCTGTTCCTGGGTCATGCGAACAGTGCTCTCAATCCAATGGTGTATTGTTTCATGACACGTAACTTTCGGGAAAGTGTATCAGAAATTCTCTGTCGTACTCCCCACGGTTTGACACGTCGCAAGCCACATCGTAAAGTAAGTATCGACTACTTTTGAGTCCAAGATGGATGCTGTGATAGATAGCACGCCTTTTTCCCTGATCTTTCATTCCTCCCGAGACTCCTCGACCGAACGAACGATACAAATTCGATCGAACTTCTATCGGCAGCATACGATTGCTTTGGTGAATGCCTCGCGCCTTCTTTGCAGTTATAAAACAGAATATCTACTGAATGTATGATGAGCTTTCCTATATCGATCGAACACCTATAGCCTTCCTATATTGGTTGGACCATGCTAAGCTAAAGTGCTTGAGACAATACTTTTTCTAAATCAGATAAGCTATTTTTGGCTTTATTTTGTTTGTTTATTGTTTGTGAATGATTTATATCGTAATAGTAGTTATTACTCTTCTTTGGATGGTGTTCGGCCATGTACAAAAATAATAGCCATTTCCTGCACATTTCCCAGGGACGGACACATTAAATATTAATATACAGAATAGGAAAAAGTAATACTAGTTATACTTATATAAACAGAATATAAAAATTATAGACAAAATAGATACGGATACATAACAGCAAAAAACCCATATAGTGAAAAGAGAAAACTATGTAGTCCTTGTAATCTCATTCTCCTCTATCACGATTCATACGGTAATAATTTCTGTTATTTTTAACAAATTCCAAAAATTATGAGAATTAAATTCAAAGTTACAGGTCCTATTATTCTGACTATGGTTATTAATTCGATCGTTTTGTGTTCGTTAAAATGGGCGGAGATGATTGTACAACCAATTCATTGATGAATTTCTCGGCTAGTGAATACGAAGGAATGTATTTATCCGTAAAAAACTATATTTTTCATTTTACCTAATGTGAATATAATTTGTTGCATAAATTTATACTTTGTATAGGACTTTACTCAGAATATTAGATCATTTTTTCCTGGAGAATTCCTCGCAAATTATTCACTTAATATTTAAAATGCCAATAATAAGTTACTACTTGTCCACCTCCCGAAGGAAAGTTTCTTAAAGCGAAACGATATGAAAAAGGCGAAATTATTTGATTTATCAGATCAGCGTTGGTGTGGAAAGAAGTAACCCTGGGAACGAAGAGGCTAGGAATTTAATTATCATTTTACTGGGTCGAGCGGGAAGCGTAGGCGTCGGAACGAATAATTTATAACGTTGACTTAAAGGCGCGTCCTCCTTCGATTCCGACGTTATTCGATATCAGAAACTCTTAAAATTACTTCCCTTAAATAACCGTGAAATATCCGCAAAGTGTATTTACATAAATCATCCCTGGATCAATGAAATGCCAATTTAAAATGCCTTTTAACCCTGAAGATCACAGATCCTTTGCATAATTTCCATCACTCCATCGTCGTTCCGGAATTTTTCACTAAAGAAATTTCTATTAATGATATTTCCTTTGGAAAAACTTGAAATAAGAATACATATAATAGTAAAATATAGCCATTTTCCATTTCCCGAAGAATTCCGTGTCAATGGCTCTACTTTGACTATGGGCACAGGATATAAGAACAAAGGACGCGGACACTGAACCGATTATGAAGAGGAGCAGAACTGAAAGAGAGAAAACAAAGAGGCTGTTTTCTCTCTCTTTTCCCTCTTTTTTTGCGTCAAACAGTTGCGCAATATTACGATGGCCTATCTTCTAGCAAGAAAGAAGGAAAGAGATGTGGAGGAAAAGAACAGCCCCTCTGTTCATTTTTATCCTTTATCTTCCTTTACACGAATACCAAAGGTTGAGTTTCTGGGCGCCAGAAAGCTCTACATGCCGTAGAAATAAAAAGTAACAAGTCCATGTTCACAAGCTTTCATGAAACTTATTCCACGATATGGAATTAAAATCAGGCAAAAAGATAATAATAACTTCATATTGGCAAAACCTGGAGTTAAGACTGTTTACCTATATGGTACAGACAAACCTATCCTACGTCAATTGCTTTGATACCCTGCTCCTTAAATACGATTAGGCATCAAAATGAATTTTTTTCAACACGAATTAGGCGAGTGATCAAGAAACTCGTAATGTCGAATGATGAGCAAAACGTGCCTTGCGCGTTTGAGCCTCAAAGAGTTTCTCGAGAGGCTATTCACTTGGAAATCTGTAAAAATGATTTCCTTCTTTTGATTCCGTATGATAAGCAACATTGCGATTCGGTAAGAAGGAACGTGCGGCCTTAATTAAAATCGTGACAGTATTCGGTGATTTCGAACGATTTCCATGATTTTTCCATTCCCTGATTTCTTTTGATTTCGAGGTTTAAAATTCGATTTCCTAAGTGAATGCCTCCTCGGAGTTTCTTTTGCCGTTGATGCGGACATTCCGTGGTTCTAGACTGTGGGTGCTACCGAGGACGATTGCGTCGGCTTCAACATGGAACAGGGGAACCTCGTGATGGGTCGCGAAGGTGCAACGCCTTTGCGAGTCCACGCTGTAACCGCGCTGCAGCGAACTGCAACATCGAGCAGCAGTTATGACAGCTTTTGCAAACGCTACCCACAACGGAAGTCCATACCTCAACCCTTGCCCAATGACCAACCCAAATGCTCGGTGCAGCGGAATAACGTCCTGCAGTCTGCACTTGATCGACCGGCTCATCAAGCGAGTAGCATTACCACTCCTCTTCAGGAGCACACTTACGTACATCTGACACTAGCGGAAGAACAACGTTGATACCTTACGTAATCAACCCATGGCTGACGGTTCTCGTGGATATGGAACTCCCTCGTCTTACCGGCAAGCATGTAAGCATAACCCGGATTCCAACTACATTTAACCCTTAACGCTCCATGTGTGCCTCTCAAGCACCACCGATGTGCGGCGTTCTACTCCAAGTGTGCTTCTGAAGCACCATCGATGTACGGCGTTCTACTCCAAGTGTGCCTCTCAAGCACCACCGCTCCGACCGACTTGCAAGTTGAAGTATGATGAGAATAAGTTGGAGTTGCCGGTCGATATTCCCAATTAAAAGTCGGAGCGTTAAGGGTTAAAGGAGGCTTCGCTCCGAAACAACGATACTCAATGATTTCTAACAACTTAGTTGTATCAATTTCGATTTTCTAATATTTGTATATGCTATCGTTCACTTACAACCTTTGCTGTATCTGCGCAGTGGACCATTTTCTGTACGTCTATCACGCTATTTCAACCTTGCCCGTTACTGTCGATTCTTTCTTCTTTTATCAACTCGTTTTGGGAATCTAGGAATAATTACGAGGATTCTATTAATTTTTTGTTAGTTGGGATATAATAATAATTACATTGGAAGGGCGCAATGGCTAACGCGTTATTGTTTTGCGTGGGATTAATTTTTTGGGGAAGGGGAATTTATAGGCCGTTAGACTTTATTAAGATTGGATTAGGAAGGGGAATAAATTGATTGTAAATTCGAAATCAGCGCTGTTGAAAATCCCCGAGTTCTAATTGTTGCGCCGATTTAACGAAACTTTGGGATTGGGATCCGCTGCAATGATAGAATTTTGAAATTGGTCTGTACAGGGTCTGAGGAGGATTTGATGCAAATATTAATGACATTTATAATATCGGCGACCCCGAATTTGGGAAAACGCCTTTTACCATTTTCTGATATATTTCCGTTAAGTGCTTCAAATCTCGTGAGGAATATTTCATTACATACACAACAAAAAAAACGAACGAGTAACATTGCTATAGTAAAGTGCGATGACCATGGATAGACATTGTGACTTTGAGGACATAAAATTAATTGTTATAAATATCAGATCTTCATTTAATTTAATACCACTGTTTCACGAATAATAACATTCTATTTTGCCTTAAATTTACAGATCTTTTCCAGGCGCATGTTATAAAAACTATATGATCAGTACTGAAGTACCAAAAGATGATCATTTGAAATATCGACCTAATTATTTATTACTGCTGACGGTGGAGGCCTTATACAATGCATTCTCAACAGGAATAACCATCAACCTTTCATCGACGGCAAAGAATTTCAGGCAAATAGATTTAGATAGTCGTATGTATGTACATGTAAATAGCGAACAAGTACTTTAACAGAAATAATCACCACCGCTAAGTTGAATCCTCGGTATTATTAATTAAATTAATTTCATTAAATTTAAATACCGCTTTTCCATATGCCTCGAATGTTTATGTTGTTCAGTAAATTACCGAAAAATATTTGATTTTGAGAAATACTTAATATGTACCAGGTGGACCAAATAGTGTATATTTGTAGAACATAATTAATTTTAGGACTTACCAACATCTAACAATAGCGAAGTAACTCAGGAAAGTCAATTTAGCAAAATTGAAACCAATTGAAAAACAGAATTTGAATGTCAATACACATTCACACCCCAATTCTTCGTACAAAAGAACTAGTTCACCTTGTGTAGAGCAATGTTATTAAAAGAGTCAATGATATTTTTAAAGAAAGGTTCCCTTAGATATAAAAAACTTGAACTGGTAAGTCCGCATGTGTCGTT
The DNA here is from genome assembly GCF_000612105.2 of Orussus abietinus. Taxonomy (NCBI): domain Eukaryota; kingdom Metazoa; phylum Arthropoda; class Insecta; order Hymenoptera; family Orussidae; genus Orussus; species Orussus abietinus. The sequence continues at coordinate 56,761 of NW_019394434.1, forward strand.
ATTATTGTTACGATATCTTATGTAACAGTAAGCTTACGATTGTAAAAGTTGCAACAACATTGCTCATGTAAATGTATCCTTAATAGTAAAATAAGACCCAACCAGGAAAAGAATTAATTAAAGAAATCACATGTCAAGTACTTAAATAGAAAATATATTCGGCTAAATTCGTTTAAACGTGTTCGGTAGGAAATTTCTGTATCACTTTGATCAACGATAATTTGCATAACTGGTTAAACACTTATAATTTGAAAGGACAAGATTAGTGGACTCAGTTAAATATAAGTACATATAAGACAAATATGTCGTCTCTGTGTGACGATATAATCCGTACATGTTTTGGCGTATTATCACAATGTGTTGTCAGTGTAGTAGAATCTCGATTATCCGAACACTACTTAGTTGACTACTGGATTATCTGAATGATAACACCTAAGGAACAGAAATAAACATTTTCAGTGTACATAGGTCAGTTTACATAAGTACATTTGAGCGTACTCGTTAATGTAAAAATAACGTGGAATAAGATAACCGAATGATACAGAGATAAGAAGTACATACCTCTGATAATAATATTTCTAGATATTCTGTTTTGATACATTCATACGACTTGCTTCCGGTAATGACATTTCCAGTCATTCCGTTTTAATACGTTCATTATACGTTATAAAATATGTTAACTACTTAACAGAACAGTTTTTATGCAAATCGCATCGACGCATTCGATCATTTGAACATTCTATATCCAAGTTCGTTCGGCTAATTCATATTCTACTGTATTCTAAATAACTGTTTTTAAAAGTGCTAAGTGACCGCCGTTGTAACTATTTCAACATATATTTTTTGTAACAAAATAAATCGACAAGAAAGAAATTACATCCAAAGCTGAGCACGTGCTTTTAAACACGCTTTCCCATTTTTCGAATGTCAAATCTTTGCCATGATTATTTATGACAACAATGATAGAATGACATTATGACGAAAATAATAAACAGTTATATAACAACAAGAAATTAAAAAGTTCTTGTATATTTATCCTTCTACAGTATATCGCACTCCCTATTTACTGTAGATTAAGCGTTTTAAAATGAAATAAAGTAAAATAAAATGATATAAAATAAATTACAAAATGGAGGATCTACATATACTTTCTCTTGGTGGAAAATTGAGTATGACAATATCTATATAAATTTAAGGCAAGCTCGGTTGAAAGAATTTGTTGGGAGCACTGATGCCACTATAAATTGTGATTTACAGGCGAAAAGTAGAGTAGAGGAAATGTTAAAAGTCTCGGTGGCTAAAGGGGGCTCGTAAAAGTTCCATCAAATTGTGGAGTTTACGATTCATCCTTCTCCATTATTTGATACTTCCACCGGCCTGCAAAACGTGTTGATCAAACTCTTCGTGAAAGTTCGAAGGTATCAAATATGAATTTCTAGAATCGAAGGTCGATTTAATTTTCAACATAAGAGAGATGTCTATAAAAAGTCAATGAATACTTGTGTTGTTTAAAAATACCTCTCGATAACAGGGCTTCTAATACATTGTCCAAAGTACCTTTTTAAAATAACGTTTTTAATCTCCTAAGCGGTTTCTATCTCCTTTCATTTATTGACTAGATCGTTCTTACCTAAGATTCTGCTATATCAAATTTCATAATACTCTATGTTTTATGAAATACTTGTGCAGTATAATTACTCGCCAGAATGAAAAAGTTGTTTCCTTATATTAATACTGCAAGGCGTAAGATAACTATTTCAAGTTTTTGTTTTTCCAGCATCGTCTAAAAATTATTGTAATCTACAATAAATATATAAATAGCGTTTATTCGAAATTTTTATTGCACTATATTAAACCTTATCAGTTGCCGAATCTGACTTAATATCACACACCATTGTACCAAGGGTATGCGAAATGAAACTTCGACTGTAAAAAGTCAAGTTCGTCTTGTACACATGTTGCAATAATACTGCAGCCGCTGCTCAGGTAATACAAAAACAACCTTACAATTATTGAAAGTTGAATTAAAAAAATCCGCACAGGTCCCACCGAAACAATGAAGGCAGCCTATTTTACTTATACATTTTTTTATTACACATTACACTCAAAAAAAATAAAAATAAAAAGTGACGAGATGTACATCGATTTTCATTGTCACTCGAATTTACCATCTGATGCTTCCGTTTCTTAAGTCCTTGTACGCCGATGCGGTAATAACGCCATGGCTTTGACTATAACTGTTTAATGATCTAAGGTTCCTGACCGCAGTGTTTGGTTTCTGAATTGCATTAAACCGAAGATTATTTTTCAGGACCTGACTCCTCGTAACCGCACTTCTCAGCCGGTGATTTTCTACATTCCCAGGAATAGGATAAGATTGCCGACTTTCCGGATGGCCCGTCGACGATTGATTTGAACTTTTGGTGCGAGCAGAAGCTAATCGTTCACGAGTTAAAGGGATGGGAAGAGTCTGATTCAGGTAATTCTGAATCGCTTGGCTCTGAGGAGCCGTTTGATTTACGTTCATATTTGGAATGGCGTTGGAGTTGTAATTCGGCGAGAAATGTTTCGAAGCATTGTTTGGCATTTTCGTGACGTGTTTCGCTTGACTCCTAGGGCTTTCCTGGCTTGGTCTTTTTGGCAATGTGGATTTAGAATTCCCTGGTGGATCCGGCTGTTGTAACCGCTGAAGAAATTGCGGCTTACTGCCTCTCCTTGGCTTCGGCTGATTCACCGAAACCGATGACTTGCCACCAGCTCCATGCTGGAATTAAATTTATACATGTCAGGCAATTTAAATGTTTACATGTCGAGCAGCCCAACAAACATCTCGCACTGATGTAAAAGGTTTCCAAATAGTCCATTCAAAATATACCGTGTCACGATATTAACTTACTTTTGCATAATTATTGCGTAAAGTAATTTACAGGGTGTGAAAGCAACGTATGGATTGTCTAATAAATTACGACGATGTCTGGGAATCACGAGATGGAGATGTAGAATTATATTAATTGAAACACATTCTCCCGCGTTAATGTCGAAATGCTATAATTTCTCGATATGTGGAAAACAGACTATGTCTAATGAATAAAATCCTTTACATAAACAGACGTGCTAAAATTAATCCAAGAGATATCACGTATATTGCGTGGAAGATATAGATGTGATGGAATTACCAGCAAAACTTTCTTAGAATTCGAAATTACGAATTCGTAAAATAATCCATACAAAGGTCATGTTCAAGTAACATAAAAAATTGAATGGATTTTTGAGGACGTTCCTTTTCCAACAATGAACGATCTGGAAACTCATGGATATTGAGCTTAATCTTCATATATGATATGCAAATGTTCACACGGATATGCCTTAGTAGTAAGATATGCATGAGTACAATCGTGGGTGTTCCACTTTGGTGAAAACTTACACTTGCAGCGATAATTACAACTAAGATACAATTTAATCGAAAGGATTTGAAATTCTACAGAAATAAAAAGAATAACGTCTTGTAATTTCTGGTCACTTGTCTGCAGGGCCACATGTGTAAGTCTCCACCCTAAGTCCGAAAACTGAAATAGTCACAGTACCTAAATGATTCCCAAACGACACGTTGCCTGTAACGATACAATCCCGATTTTATACCACTTTAGTACATTAGAAAAATGTCAAGAAAAAGACTACCATTTACTTACGACTGTTACTTGATCCGACTGGATAGACCTCTGAGACTTTGTCATCTGTTGCTGTTGTTGGTTCAAGTACAAACAACTCTTTGCATGGCCAGGGGGAAGATTCCTAAAGTTGGCGTTCATCAGATTGTATGCGTACTGAGCAGCTACGTTTTTTCCTCCAATAAATGAATAATCACTGTATTATTTCATTACTGCTTTCTGTTACACGTGACAAAAATGTGTTCTCGTATGTAGGTTCTCAAAGACCACGTAGTAAGTGAACTTGCTACCGTCATTAATTGTTTAATCGTTATCCCAGTTACCGTCATACTTCGTGGATAATGGTTTTAAATAACTACCTGTGTGTTGAGGATTCTTGTCACTTATCGTCTCGACATTGCCCATTTGTGATTTGCCGGTTCTTACATTGCTGACATTGACATACGTAGGTAACTCCGCCTTTCGACGCACCGCTACCGGACGTGAAACTACGTACAAATAACAAGAACAATGAGCATGTGAAATTCAATAGTTTAACAATTTTGCAAGAAGCTTCAAGTCCATTTTCTACCGAGCATTCAACCTCTTCTGATAAAATAAACTCAAAACTCTACGTATGAATTCTTAGAAAACAAAACAGTAGTGATGTATCTTATGTAGTGAATAAATACAATGAGAAATAGAAATGCTTGATTGAAAAATGGAATTATTAAAAGTTAGGTTTACCGTAAATTTCCGATTGAGGAGCTTTGCAAATTTCAGTCTTGGCCTTTTCCTTCCGTATATCGTCACACGAGAAGTGGAAGCTCTTCTTCACCGTGGCTGCGTCTCCCTGACCGACGGTACTCGACTCCTTCCTGATGTGTTCGGAGAGACGTCTGATTCTAGACTTGGACCTGTCAGAAAATTTCTTTTTTAACCTACGCACACAAAAACCAATAGGAAAGAAACCCTTGGTCAGTGTCCTCCAGGTCGACGAAACGTTTCGTTGAGCAGTTTGGTGATCGAGGACTTACATATTCTTGTGCTTTCTGTGTTTCTCATCCATCATGGCATAAAGTTTGTTTCGGTACTCTTCCACAGAAAGCTGTACGTCGTCCCTCAAAAGTGGAATCACGCTGGACCCTCTTTCGGGTTCATTTCCCCTGTTGTGAAAACTAAGGAAACGTTATAAAGAAATTTTAGTTGCACATCTCGGTGTGATTATACTCATTCTTCGTTTCAATTTGTAATTTAATGACGTTTTTCAGGAATATATGAAATATTACGATAAACGGAACATCTATACAAAGTGAATTATTTAAATCGATCGTCTGAGAAAAAGAATACGACCTTTTATGCTACTAGAGACTGACTACTTGAAATAACCTGTCTTGGGAGATGTGCATATAATTGTTTAGAGTTCGATCAGCATGCGGATCAGCGACTCACTCAGCAACATAAGGATGCTCCAGAGCTTCAACGGCAGTTAACCTGTAGTTAGGATTGAATACGATGAGATTGCTTGTGAGGTCAAGAGCAGTCTCAGCGACATCCGGAAGGAGCTCCTTCAAGGTTCTTCGAGGGCCACTTGGCGTTTTCTGGAGCAAATTGGTGCCGTATCCTGCACTCACCGATATGAGATCTAACAAAGGACAAATAAATTCCACAGGTTCAAATTTTTCACCTCTCATTACCCTAAAATTCAAAATTTGTCAATCCACTCTGGAATCCATTCGGCAAATCGTATTCGACTGCAAATAGCACGTGATTTTGTGTGTACGCGTGTGTGCATACGTGTGCATATATACACGTACTTGTATACATTGGGTACAACTTGCCACTGATATAAGAAAATTTTTTTAAATTGATTCGAAAAAGCAAATACATTATATCAAAAATGAAATACACCAGAGAACACAAAGCAAATAGAGAATTAACATAAAAATAAGTCTCGCTTCTAGGAATGCAGAATAATTACTCATTTAATTTACCTTCCTCGGAAGGCGGCGGTAAAGTCGCCATTATTCTCTCCACCTGGTTTATCGTCGAAGAACCCGGAAATAGTGGTTTTCCTAAAAGCATTTCTCCAAGAATGCATCCCAGCGACCACATGTCAATGCCTTTGGTGTACCTAAAAAAAAAAAACACCTGTCATTCCAGAGTAACCTCTCAAATTAAGGTGATGTGAAAGTGGCATCGAAGAAGTTTTGTTTATAAAACTTTTCTCCCACCTCGGTTTACCGAATAGTTTGAAACTTTACAACGTGAATAGGGAGACCATAAGGAAGGTCCTGAAACTCATGAAACTTCAATTCTTTTCAAATTTGTTTATAAGGTATTTTCAAAATAGCTTATAAAAAATGAAATTTCGCGAGCTCCAGGACCTACCTTAGGGTCTCCATATTCACGTTTTAAAGTGTGAATCGATTATCTGCAAACACCCATTTTGTAGAAAAGCTTTATGAACGATTGAGCTTTCGGATCCCACTTCCACATCCCCTTAAACCCGCAATATAATTAAATCGGTGACTTCCGTCATGAAAGGTTTGAAAGTACCTTTTCGAGGCGATCAATATTTCGGGCGCTCGGTACCATCTAGTCGCAACGTAGTCCGTCAATGTAGGATCACTTCCGGATTCGCCATCGCCGTCCCCGATTTGAGTTACGGACCTAGCCAGTCCGAAATCGGCGATTTTACAGTGGCACTGAGCATTCAATAGGATGTTCGACGGCTGAGGAAATGCAAAAATCCGTCAGCAAACGAGGACTAGCGAACCCCAAGCTGGGCAAAAAAGTTATTCGTAAGCAATAAACAAAAGTGTCCTCGAACGTGAACTACGAGGCATTAAATTGTAAAGGTGTAAAAATGAAAGCCTCTATTTTAGGCGATAAAACTCGCGTTACGACGTCCGTACTACGAGCTATGTAAAAAAAGAGTTATTGGTAGACAATAAACAAAAATGTCATCGAACGGAATATTACGTTGTAAACGTGTAAGAATAAAAGCCTCTATTTCTGATAGTAACCCTCGTGTTACGAGGCCTGTACTGCAAACGGAGCAGAAAAGTGATTCGTAGAAAACAAATAAGAATGGCCTTAAACGTCAAGCACTGAGCTATACATTGTACAGGTGTAAAAATAAGAGCTTCTATTTTTCGTAGTAACAACGAAATCAACATTTTCTTACGGTCCGATTTTTACGGATACCGATGAAATGATTGTCATACCTTTATAATTATGATATAAAATAGTGTAGTCGTTAAGAGCGTTAGGACAAATATTATTCTTCGCCTTTATTCATTAAAAAAAGAAAACATGGATGCTTTCATAAGTTCCCTTCGTATGACCGCGCATGACTGCGTTTTTACATATAAATGGCCAGTGACCAAGAAAGTCTCCGTTTTGCATATAATTGGGCCCTAGTTTCGCGTTAATAGTATAATGGTACTATTCTACCGGAGAATACCTCAAAGCGACCCGTAATAGACAGCAACTAGATTTTATTAATATCCTCCAAAGGGTAATTGAAAGTTCAAAAACTTAATCATAAATATCATGAGATTGCATATCTGCAAACTTCTTGGATCTACCACCTCAGTTGTTCAGAAACTACAGTAAGACTACGTTTAATGAGTTTACATTATCACTACTTTCCAAAGCATTGATAACACTAAATTTGCAATACCACCACAGCTATTAAAAATAACCGCGATTAATCCCGACGGTGTTGTAATAATTTAGGAAACTCTTCTTTGTATTAATCTTAATCAGCTGTGCAAAGATTACCTTCAAGTCTCTGTGAATCACGTTTCCAGAATGGATGTATTTAATCGCTTTGAAGAGCTGGTACATGATGAAGACCTTGTGAATGTCCCTCAATATATTCCCTCGTTTTATAACGTTATGTAGGTCAGTCTCTGCAAGTCACAAGTTCCACATTAAATAATCAATCGTAGAAGTAACTTCTTTTACATAAATAGACATTTATTCGTATCACCCCTTCCTTACCCATGAACTCAAATACCAAGTAAATGTCACGATCGTTGTTCGCCTTGTGCAATCCTATCAGCTGAATGATATTTTCGTGATTGGCAAAGGACAAAAGGAACATGATCTCGCGAAACGTCCGCTGGGCATCGGTTTGGTTTCTAAAGGCATCGAAGATCTTTTTCACCGCCACGGTTTCTTTCGACCTGTTATCAATGGCTTTCCATACGATGCCATATGCCTGCCAAAAAATATTCCAACGTGTAATGCAGACCTACCTAACGTTATCAATTATTTCCTGACATGTTTAACGGCGCAACAACTCTTCTGGTATGAATTACTTTCCTTCTTCTATCTTCAATAACAATGTGACGTCTACGCAAAATATGTGTACCATTTAAAAAAGTATTATATAGCCAGGATGAGTTACTTTTATCATATTTTAGCCTGTAGTCAAACAGGGGTATCTGTATTCCCATATAAAATAAGCATATTTTCAAATTTTTCATATAATGAGCCACTAACAATGAAAAAGATTACGACGAAAGGCATCAAGGTCAGTGATTTCCATGCAATTTTTTAGTCGAAATTAAAGGATACGTCTTCAGTCGTTTCATTTTATAGACTGATAGATTTCAGGTTTTGTACCATTACATTTTAATTCAGTCTCTGACACGTCACGTGAGCATTAAATTGCAGTTATCAACCCTTTTTGGCTCAAGGATAGAACATATTCTTAATATACAAGATTTCGAATTAAATAAACGTGATCAATATATTTTATGTCACTGATGCAGCATCGCTTAATTATATGTTGTCTTAAGAACCGAAATAGTGTTTTTCTTTCAACAACATTTTGTACCCACACTTACAATAAACATATATTTAAACGGTCTCTTAGAATTAGAACGGAATATTATTGTCATTCGAATATTAACACGAAACGACGTTTAAAAAAGTGAGACCCTCGCGAATATTCCTAGAATTCTAAACCACTTAAAAGGGACATTCAAAGCAACCCCATCCAACTATAACTAAAACTTTCATTACAATTAAGCTGAAAAAAATGTTTCACGTTCGCTTTAATAAAACAAACTGGAATTGTAAATAGTTTCAGGCTTACTGACTTTAACCTGTGATCGACTTTTTAATCTACGAAAGCTTCAAAATATTCGCAAAAACTAGCCACTTTCATAATTCATAAATACCTAGCCCTACTCGGAATGTAGGACAACCTAGGATTGAAATTATCGAATTAAATGAATTTATCCAAAAGCCACATCAGCGCAACCCCAAAAGCGACGCGCCGGCCTAATACAGGTAACCCTCCTATAACAAGGTATATAGGTTCCTAGAAAATGTCGTGTTGGGTGAAACCGTCTTATATGAAACTCAAAGCCAGGACAAAAAGGGGGGATTACGTTCCGAACACCTATTAAAAACAAATTCTTTTCTTTCATTCCATATAGCCAACTTAATTTATATTAAAAATAAAAACGTACGTACAACCCAAAACGAAAAAAGAAAAAAAAGAAAAATTATTTTCATGTAAAGGCACTATAGTTTATTATTCCTTCTCGTCATTATTTTAAGGTAATTTAGTTTTTAAATATGTTAAACAAAAATCATGTCGTCCAGTGCAGTAGGAGTAGAGTGTTGTACAAAGGTTTTCACAATTTTCTTATCGTGTTAGAGCGAAACAGTGTTATAGGGTGCAGTGCTATACAAGGGTTCCCGCAATTTATCCTAGCGTGTTAGAGGGAAACCGTGTTGTAGGAGGGTTACCTGTACGACAAAAATTCGAGCGATTACTTGAGATAAAAGTGTGATCCAAAAGGTGGATTTACCCCTTTCCCGAGGCGTCGCACGATCTCGTACTGCTTGGTGACATGGTTGTCGATCTCGGAGACTTTTTCGGTGTTGCTTTTTCCTGACATCCTCGGAAGGTCTGAGCCTGGCCGTCGGAGCGCGCCGGCCCGGCGTGTCGTATAAATGTCGAAAAGCGCACCAGAAATTTTTCAAGAGGAAACGCCGCTCGCTCGGGACGGATTCACATTTTCACGCATCGAGAAGGCAGATCCAGTCGGATGTAGGTTCTTTCCGTCCAATCTTTGACACATCAATGTGGTTGTGTTTATGGAATACACACCGGTTGCCGAGGTGACCGGTACCGCGTTCAGTGCCACCTACCACGTGACCGCCGAACAGGTGACACCCAGGTGGGGAATGTCAGCTGCGGCTCCCGGTATAGAACTACAATTCTCCGATGTGATTATCGATATGACATGCATTGGTGAGCAAACGAAAGTAGGGGGAAAGGTTGGCCTTAGTTGAGGAAAACGGGCGCTTACGTGGTGCAGTCCCTACCCACTGAACTCCAAACCTAACAGTTACGTAACTTAAAACTAACAAATAACATAATGTTTGTTACAATGTAATAACCTAACAGTTACGTAACATAGAGCTAACTAGGTACATGACATTAGCTACAATGCAGTAACTTAACAGTCATGTAACATGGAGGTAACAGGTTACATAACATTTGTTACTATCATATCTATATAAATGTAGCATAACTTTGTTACTTTCATCTTACATTATGTTACTGTCCTGATATTACTGTGTATATGCAGCACATATTTGTAACAAAACAGAACTACATTGGTGCTGTCATCTATTTTATTACATCATCGTCATCGTCATTGTCATAATTCAGCGTCAAATGTCATAAGATTAATATATGTCATATTTTGTTTACTACTCGTATGACAAAATGTGACTTTAATTCATACGCGCATATACATTATCAGTCATTGTTTGCTAGTCGAATGAAATCCTAATTGTCTTTAAGTAAAATCAGATAGTTTATCATTACATAATTTCATTGAAAGTCTGATTTGTCATTTAATATCTAACTATTGTCGAGTACCAAAAAATAATTAAAAATAAAAAATTATATAATTTTGGATAAAATTGCGTGATCTTTTTTATTAAATGTATGAAAAATTAATACTATTTTAAGGTAACTGAAATTGTAACATTAATATAACATGTTACTTTACTGAGTGGGAAATAACAACTAACATCTAACTTCCATGTTACTTTTATGCCACATAACATGTTAGTTTCGAAAACGTAACATTTGCCCAACAGTTATATAACAGTGTTCACTGGATAGATATAACATTTCTTTATTAACTTACACGTCTACATGTACGTATGTATGTATATACATACCATGGACATTGAATGTATGCAATGTAGAACTGCTTAGTGACAAACGTCATATATATAAAACGTGAAAATATTTATTAAACTTTTCTCCAAACTGTGTGCACCTAATCATCTTTAAGTTCAGCATGTGATTATGGAGGCCCTAAGGAATAACGGGGTGCTCGTGAAATGTCTTCTTCAATAAAAAGATTGTTTTAGTTATCACAGACTAGAACCAAAAAAAAAAAATTTTTTAACTGAAATTTTATGAGCACCGCGTTCTGCCTTAGGACCTCCACAATCGCGTATTGAAGTTTCAAATGATTCGGCGCACCTGGTTGGGAGAAAAGCTTTATCAATATTTTGACGTTTTATATATAGAATGACCCTTTCATATCATCTTAATAATCTCATAATTCATCATTTGAATTGTAGCGATGATTCCGGAGTTAACACTTCGTGTAACGGGGGTATACAGGGAATATATCTTGAAGAATGTCTAGAACTATGATCGTTGCATTTGGAGTATACAAGAGAAATTGTGTAGTTATCGATATGACATGCTTATATACATATATAGAGGGAAAGAAAGCAGACGAAATGAATGTTGTCAATCCATCACACGTGTTGGTAAGTATACAATGGTGAAGAAAATAGGTAACCCTGGTTGAGAAAAAATGGCTTTTAAGCGATAGAAGGATGCAACAATGATGTATTCATGTGTACATACACCCGCGCCGCGAAACTTTAATGTAAAGATTATTGGCTGTGAACTTTATCGTTTTTATATTTCGAATTCTGGGGGTATTTACGGACTTCTTAACAATTTCTGCATAACGAGTCATATGTCTTGAACTCCGTGGACTCCGATTAGATTCGCAACGTACAAATGTAATTCACTGATGCAGTTATCGATATGACATACGTGAGCGTATGGAGGTAGGGAGAGAAGATTTGCCCGCGTTGGAGGAAATGAGCAATTACCTTACCCATCTCTATGGGTCAGACAGGAGTCCCACTGAGTGCGTTCTTCGTGGCGCGACGCTCTGAAAAGTTTTTCTCAGAAAAAGTTTCAATCAACATTCCCTCTCGGCGGAAGTGATGCACGGGATTATGCGTAATACTAATTAATTTTTCATCGACAATGTGTTAACGCGCCGCGTTTAATGGGATCCTGACTTTTTTCAGCCCATTAGTACCTCAGCCTTATTTTTTATGCATTCATTTTATGCATTAAAATCAGAGTAAAATGCATCGCGCAGATGATGCCTTTGGATGATCTCTAGCAAGAAATACGCTATTAAACATTGTTAAACAAGTAAAGATTGTATCGTACACCATTTTATCATATCTCTTTTTATTGAGTTTATTACTGAAAATGATTGGTAAATATGAAACGCTCATAATGTCTACTTTTAATTCTACCGATTTCAAAACTTCTATAAAAACCAGTTATAAAGGTAAGTTTATCTCACATCCGTGAAATAGATCCTTAAAAGTTCATTTCAGTGGGATACACTTTCCTGTCAATAGAAAAGTGCACTCAGCATGTCATAAACATTTTATTTTTATTACTTAGTGTCACATCAAAAAATATTTAATCACTCTCGTAAAAAAAGAAATAATCACAATGCTTTAATACATCACACATTAAGTAATAAACTTGCAAAACAACAAAATTCTTTAAATCATATATTGAAGATACTGAAGATATCAGTACTACTTATAGCGATTTTGAACGGCTTTGAATAGTAATACATTACAAAACACACGCTGTACAGCATACGTTTCACAAAGTCTAAGATTAAAAAATGCGTTTTAATGGTCGCAAAATAAGAAAAAATGCAACAATTCTTTCAAACAGAAAAAATGAAAATAGATGTAACTAAGGCATAATAACCTACAAATTAGATGTGGAATCAAGATATTGGAGCCTTATTAAACTCGGAATTACAAAGTGCTGATAAGAACTTCCAGCATTCGAATTAAAAATAAAGTTGTCTCTCTTGGATCGTTAAGTTTCTCTGAGTGACGGTGTAATCACCTTGTTATACGAGATCCTTTCGGATTCATTATTGAATATAGATTAATATGTAAAGTATGCAATTATTCAATCAGATTATACCTTTTTCGATAGAGAAATAGCATGCAATATATATGTTTTTAATTGAAATGTCATTGTCCCATTTTTCCATCCACCAATTGACATGAGTCTTGACATTTACTTCTTGGGCTGCTGAATTATAATGGGACGAGAGGAATGAGCAGGCCGAGAATCGTGAGTTGGAATAGGCTTATCGTGAAAGTGTTGTATTGCTGCAGGCGGGAAGTCTGCATTTCCTCTTGCTACAACTCCACTGATCATCATAGTTTTAGGAGGACTGCTAAAACAAACCATTAAATATTAATCATTATACATATGCATTGAAGAAATATACGATGTGAAAATGATGTGAAGATGAAAATGATGATATACGATGTGAAGAAATATACGATGCGAAATATGCATTGACGAAATATACGATAAATTTAACATGAACAAATGAAACCATATGTGTCACAATAAATTTTTAAAATCAAATAATTTTTCTGACAAATTCATTTTTAATACATTTAGTATTACAATGAAACAAAAATATATTAAGAGATTCAATAGCATCTCATATACGTTCGTATTTAATTTTATCTTTTCTGAAAGCAGAAGTTGGACATAATTGACATTTTAAGTATCAAATATCTAAAATATATCTGACGATATTCAATGATTGAAAAATGTTTCACAAATATGATATGACAGTAACAGATATTAAAAACTGTAACAGATTTTGTAGTAAATAATCACATATAATTATCTATTTTTCATGGATTACAACTATATTGTGTCAAAAAGCTATACAGGTTAAAAACAACTAATTACAAAAACTTCATATGTCACTGCTACATAATCAAAATAACAATAAACATAAAATATATATTTGAAATTTTTTATAAAATCGCTGTTCCATATTCCGTCACAAAGTGTGACAATACTGTGATTGAAAATAAATATACGAAATGTAAAACTTAATTAAAATTATAAATGCGTAAATATTAATGGTATGAAAGAAAAACATCCATCACCTGGTAGAGGCCTTGGTACTCTCTTCGGAGTCTTTGCTAGGCTTTGTTTCACGTTCATCTTTTGGAGTCTTATGTTGGGTTATCCTCATTCCTCCAGCTTTAACTGAAATGTAGATACTTTCATTAGTTACTTTAAATGACCTTGAAGTCTCAAACGCCACTTCTTAAATTCAATGTTTTGTAGGAAATCGAATAAAAATCGTATCTCTAACCTGCTGGGGGATGGCCACCCTTTAGTTCACCATTTTCCGGACTCGACATCGGTAACAATACCAAGAAGTACGTTTATATGTTAAACAATATGTTTAGGCAGATCAAGCACGTACTGAATCGCTTGATGAGTTGCAAGACCGTTGCTCACGTAGTACCGTGGCCGCAAGCTGTTTTGTTATTGGTTGGAATTATACAAGGTTAAATCATACGTAACAGAAAGGAGTTGGGAGAGAAGATGTTTATTCGAAGATCCACGGAAAGATTACTCACGAATTGGTTTAGTAATCGCAGACTGAACTGCCCTCTGTGGAAAATTCAACCAACTTGTAAACACTTCTTTACTAAGTTTCCACCGTCAGTATTTATTTAATACCAGATTAGATAAATTCGACTTTAAGTTCGTCTCGACTGGTCTCGACCACCTGGTTTTATTTAATACCGAATTAACCAGGTGGTAAAAATGCACCCAAAGCCGGATTAATCCAATTCGAGTGTTGAATAAGGCTCCACAACCGAAGTTTAACTGGTTTAAAGCTAGTGTAAACCACTTAAACTCCAGTTAACTCAAGTTGTGGCACCGAACCTTAGTAATTGACCACGTTAAGTGTCACGCATAACGCGAAATATTAGGCCGATATTTCATTAGTGCTGTAGTTCTGCAGTATAATATATGAACCGCTCATTGAGTGCCGCTCGCAGAATGGTGAGAGAAAGAGAACTATGGTAATCGAGTATACGCTTTTCTGCGCTGGTCGCATGCCCAGTAAGTTCTTGACAGTTAATGACAGCAATATACATACATGTTGACATATGCAAATTACTTCCCTGCGCACTCCCGTTGCACAATAAGCGTAGACCCGATCGCCAACGTTCTCGTTCTCTCACCGTTCTGTCTAACCCATTCATAACCATATTCAAGTATATACAGGGAGTGAGCGGTCCATATATTATACGTCCATAGCTGTAGCCATAAGCGATGAAGCGACGAAGGGCAAATAATAAGTTTTGATTGGCTGAAATGAATACATGGAGACAAATCCCCCAACAGTGCCCCCCTTAATTCACATCACGTATGAAATTTGTAACATAAAATGCCTAGTAATTTACTGTAAAAGAAGTCCCTAAATTGCCTAGTAATTTACTGTAAAAGAACACTGTAAATTACCTAGTTTATTTTACTTAACTCTGGCCACCGCGTTGTATGTGACCAGAGCTGTGTGACATTCGACGCGCCTAGTGGAACTCTGGCCGTATCTTGAACAGCTGTTTTCACTTATCATCTGGTGCCAACTTCACGTCACTGGGCGTCGCTCCACTATACTCCGCAACGTTCGTTTTACCGTTGACGTTTCTTGGTTTTTATCTTAGAAATCGTTTTTAGTATTTCCTACTAATCGAGATATCGATATTCGACGTGGAGTCAAATACAAAAGTAACAAAGATATACAAGGATACCAAAGTAACAAGATACAAGGTTCTACAGAAATTAAAAATGGTGAGCACAGCCGGCACAAATATGCTCGGAGTACGAGAGAAATTTTTCCGCCAAACAATGCGTTCTGCTTGGATGCACGTGCTCCACTTGTCGCAATAAGAACTCATTATTTAAAGATTTCGGATAAAAGATTTAACTGACTAAGTTTCAACCGTTATACGGATATTAAATTAATTACAGCCATTTGAGACTGGATTTAAAATGAAAAATCTGTATTGAATCATTTAACTAGTAAAAGGAAAAGTTATATATGTAGAGTACTTTATGGTTCTGTCCATAATATTGTAAATGGAATTACAACAAAGTTATTTAAATTGAAATAAATTAAGTCATTCATTGAATTACTGTTAAGAAACTTGAATAATATAATCTGTATAATCATATTTACTTATGTGTTTATTTTTAGAGTAAATGATAACATTTTGCAATTTGTTATAATAGGTATTGTCCAAAAAAACCATATGTGAAACAATCATTTTTGTTCATAGAAAGTTATAAGGTTCAGCTGCATTTCTTTCATATACTTTAAATAATAAGAGGAACTTAAAAGCAGGTTTTTAAAAATGTAAATGGTGACTAACAATATTTTCTCCCATTTCATTCCTGTATTTCACACGAGATGACATTGTTTTGCAGTATATCATGATTTATATATCAATCTTAAAAGTATAATCATGGAAGAGTTTCATTGTTATTTTTGGACCATCACTTTAAATATGAAAAAAGTAAAAGAATTAATTGTTTCATTTTTAATTCTATCGATGTTGTAAGAAAATCTATGATAGAGATTCAATGCATAAATGGATTGAATTTAGAATACTAATTGTAAATAAATTAAAGTGAATGTAAAATAC
This sequence comes from Orussus abietinus, assembly GCF_000612105.2. NCBI lineage: Eukaryota > Metazoa > Arthropoda > Insecta > Hymenoptera > Orussidae > Orussus > Orussus abietinus. The sequence continues at coordinate 73,293 of NW_019394434.1, forward strand.
AAGTTTACTAAACATGTTTTTTGAATTTGAAGTAATTTTGTTGGTTTAATGAATTTGCGTTTAATGCAAATGTTGATACAAATGTGTTTCAGTCTGGAAAGACAATGTGTGACATTGAGGATGATGTCAAGGATGCATTGAGGGCCTTTCGATTCCGCAAAAGTCAAAAGAATGCTGCTTTAATACGTAAGGCATTCTATTACATGTGATATTATTTCTATCTGATTTATTAATATTGTTTTGGTATTTGGTTTTATAGTGAAAGTCGATCGAGAGAAACAAAAGATCTGTATAGATGAACAAATGGAGGTAATTGATGATTCTGTTTTATACTCAATTTAAAATTGGTAGTGTAGAGAAATGCATCTTTTATGAAGGTGGGTTAATATCCAACCTCTGTTTAGAAAAGATTTAAAAAAGAATCAAAATTACATGAATTAAAAATATCTATTATATCATAATAAATGATATTTTAATTATTCAAAATGAGTATATAATCTGCAAGAAATAATCCTGAGCCTTAGTTAAATGTAACTTTTTAACGTGTAAGACAATATTATATGTTTTTGTAATTTATGTTTTTTTATGTCTAATGAAACGCAACGAAATATTTTATTTCACTTGCTGCAATGCAACGTAATACAAATGCTTCTTGTTACATTTTCTCGTACATTATTCCTATTCTTATCAATTGCAAAAATGCTGCAGTAATATATCATAAAATCAACCAAAATCTTGATTAAGTAGAATTGAGTTTTAATTAGTCATAATTGAATCTAATTGTTTGATTATGGAAATGAACTCTGGGTAAGAATGTGTACTAATATAGATATCTGTATTATAGGATATTAAAATCGACGATTTACAAGAAATTATTCCTTGCCATCAACCCAGGTATATTGTTTATAGTTATAAAATGGAACATGCAGATGGAAGAATTTCGTACCCCATGTGTTTCATATTCTATACACCAAGGGACATACAAATGGAGTTACAGGTGATCTATGCTGGGATGAAACTCGCTCTACAGAGAGAAGCTGAGCTTACAAGAGTTTATGAAGTTCGTGAGCTAGAAGAGCTTACCGAGGATTGGCTGAAAGAAAAATTGAGCAGGTAGAAGCTAACTGTCTGTGCCTGTAATGCTGTCGTTCCATAGTATAATTTGTAGTATTTCTACAAATTATATATGATGTGATGGAGTTTATTCTAATAACACGAGAAATACGAACAAGAGAATTAGTAAGCCAGAGCTGTAAAGACTTTTAAGTACATTCAAGTGATTTTCTATTACTGTTTACACTCCTTGCGGCAGGAAATATAGGAAGTTGTTTGAAAGTGCATTACAAATACTCAAAGCTAGGAAGTAATCATTTTCTTTTCCATCATTTAAATATTCATTTTAATTCAAATTCTTTAAATAGAATCTCAAAATGAAAAATGTTCGATCAAGTGACAATGGAAACATGTCTTATATACATTTTTTGATAGTTGTAAATTCAACGGCTTAGAATAAATATTTCCAGTAGGTATAGATACTGTTTTTCGATTTATACATAGACATATCCCGCTACAGCAAAAGGCCTAGTTTACAAGAATATACGAAACCGCAAAATGTGACCAATAATTGGTTTAATTAAAAATAGCGCGAGTACGATCCGCGTAAAATTATTGCTCAGGCTTGCAACACTGCCCGTCCGTGAGAAATTATACAGAATATGTATTCTGTGATATAAGGTCATTTGAACAAATTATATGATGTACGAGTGAGAAATTCGTAAACGGATTTATGCAGATTATATCTCTTCTATGCATTTATAAAAGTAAGAGAATATCTGAGATTTCGTTTTATCAAGGTGTCGAAAATATTAAAAATAATACCTTAGTATATGGATATATGTTCATGTTACTCTGTAACTATTTTTACACTTATTCAATTTTGTTTTTATTGATATTTGGCATCAAAAATTAAAAATGTTAGGTCTTTAATTTAAGTTATTTATAGGAGTAGCACTATATTTTTCATTTTCCTGATACAATTTTAAGAAGCAGTTATAAGTACGATCTTGAAAGTGTAAAGGTTCATGAAGGTAAACTTTATTAAACTCTTTAGTTTCTTTTTCCGCTTCTTTTTGTTTTTCATTTTTCCACTTCTTGCATTTCTATTTCCAGTAAAAAACGATAACACAGCTCCTCCTCCCCGAGTTGTGAAATTTATCCTCTATAGAGCAGTACTTTGATAAGAAAGGCTGAATTCAAGGAAGTTTACGGAATTCTTGAACTTGTAAAGCTGATCATAGTTGTACATTAAGAAAATGAATCTAGGCTGATTTCTAGAAAAATTATTATACAAGCATATTGATAATACCTTTTTACGCTTTTATACAATTAAGATAACGTTGAACATTGTGAGATAACGACAAAAGAAACCCGGGCAAGCGATTCTTAAGTTGATAACAACAAAAAACGACAACATTAATATTAATAGTATATATTCATATAAACAGATCATAGCTTTATCGGGCATGGCAACTCGTACTATTCTTTAGGTTTTGAGATAAGAATGACTTTGTTCCTTAAATTTCTTTTAATCTCACAGTTTTTCTAAATCGTTGCAATTTTGAGATTACAAATATACATTTAGATATATCCACAAATAACAATACAGATTGTCTGCATAATCTTGCTATTTCATTTAAAGAAATAACGAATCCATACATGTTAGAATCTGATGCACAGATATGGAAGAAAAGTACACGATCGACACTAATATCTCCAGTATTTGAAACCCCAGAGATTATATCTTGAATTACTGATAATAATCGTAAGAAAAAGAGATAGTTAAGGACCTTACACTCTTTACTGAGAATCGGCAGATTTGTGTTCAAGACAATGTAGATCATAAATAATAGACATTTGCCTTTTAAATAAGCTTTGCATTGCACGAGATTTTTTATGGATAGTGCAATGTCCGAAAGTAAATAAGTAGAGATGTATATGTATACTCAATTTTTTTAGGAATAATTTAACAGTAATTATGCACAATTGTCAATCACAACATGAACATGTTTCATACGTCGAATTATTAGCAAGGAAGATTGGGAAACCATAGTAGCTAATGTACTGCACGTCCGTAAATGTAGGAAATTGCACGAGGTTTTGCTCAAGTGTATCGAAAGTTTCATAACTCGCCAGTTTAATCGATTTTTTACGATTTTTATATATATTTACCTCGAAGTATTGTGATTTGCATGTATCATATTGATATTAAATTCTAATTGAGAGTCTATATACAAACAGCAGCTTTATAATTTTTGTATACATTTTCTATAAAACAGTTGTAAATTCGATGATTCAAAAAGTAATTACAGTAGTTATAAATACATTTACTGTATTTAGGTACATACATATAAGTTATTAATAAGTTATATCTTAATCCATTAAATATACAGCATATTTGTACATACATTAGTTGTCTGTCATCAAATCAAATGAACGTTGGAGCCATTTATCTGTTATATACATTCAAATCTAGTCGAATAAAAGAAAATGGAGATGCAAAATATTTTCGCGGCGAAAAATAAACAGAGTGAATAATAATATCCTCTTGTACTATAGTTTTTATTGTATGAAAATACGAAATGTACAGTTTTCATAGCGTTGCAACGACTAAAGTCGAGTTATTTTAAAATCTACACGTGTTGACTAGGGTTAAAACTTAAAACGCACACGTTCGAAGATACGAGTTAGTATTCACAAGTCGGCAGAGTAGTATAAATTAAATTAATAATTGATTTGCTGTTTACTAAAAAGTTACATGAAATGTATCAAGTAATATTGACTGGCAGATAGTTCAATATCTGTTTATTAAACACAGTATGATAACTCGTATCCTGGTGGAATTCTTTGAAAATGTATTGAATTATAAGAAAGGTATGTTTTATTACTAAAATTTGTGTTTGCAATTTCATTGAATTGTTAAATATTCAATTCTATCATGTACACGTATTATTTCATTCGATATTGGTATTATGAAACTATCGCTTGTGTTTTTCTCACTTGACTTATGTCAGATATTACTGGGATTTACCGATATCACGAAAAATACTGATACCCTGCATTCAAGTTAATTTAAATTTCGAGGGTTCAAATATTGTAAACGAATTTTCAACTTAAGGAGACATGAAACATTAAACTATTTAGAAAACAAAAATTTCTATTATATTTATGTTTACACGATTCATCGCTTATGACGTTTATACAGAAATGGTCACTGCAGACAGTGACATTGACCACTGTTCATCTGCATCAATAATGACCCATTTAATCCATCATAAGGATTAAATTGTTTATGGTTGACAGTCATTATACATAGGAGCTACATTCCTTTAATGGATCAAGGAAGTGATCATTCTGCAACAAAAAAAATGAATTCAACACGTTACAGCTGAAAAATATTTGACCAATTTCTAAATAATGTGATTCATTAGAGATTCTTTATGATATATAATAAATAAAAGATATAGAATTTTTTAAATAAATGGACCTTTACGGAAACCATTTGTTGTCCAAGTAATTCATTATTACTGTACAAAGAACATAAATGAATATTTTATTCACAAGTGAAACTACTATTTAATTATCTTTCTAAAATGGAATGAAATGAAAATAAATAATGAAAAATTGAAATAATGTTAACTTGTCAGTCACTGGTAACGTTAATTATGTGTGAGAACGGTAAACCCTTTATTATAATAAGATATTCATATCATGAATTAATAAAATGATTGACTGAATAAAATAAAACTTACCCATAGAGGTAATAGAAGAATGAAAGGAGATAAAATGCCAACTTAACCCATCCTTCTCGATAACACTTTGTTAAATCATTGGCATTCATTATACTGGTAGGGTCATATAAACCAGCACTCGTCATCACTGGCCTGTTCAAATATCTGTTTATATGGTATGCAATAAGAGGGATGTTGAGGCATAAAGATAACCATTCTCCACTAATTAGGAACAGTATGTTAAAAAAGATGTGTAACCCATACTCTGGAAGAACTAACTGAAACATAAATGTCACATTGTACTTTCTTTATAGTACACCAATAAGGTCCACATCCTAAACATGAATTTTCACTTAAGGGATTAAATAAATTAAGATAATGCACATACAAAATACTTCTGTTAATTAACAATTAATAAATCATATTAATGTTATTTAATGACTGTTAAGGCATGGTATGTCCAATGAAATTCAAGGCAGCAGTAAATGGCACGTACTCTGACAATCTACGCCAATTAAATCTATCGACAAAAATGAATTATACTTACTGGGTTTAAACTATTACATTGATCGATAGGATCTTTGTATTCTGTCTTCAATTCATCGAAGCAAATTATCTGAAAACAATACACCAATAAAATGATTTTAGGTTAAATTAGAATGAAAAATAGAATTCGGATATACAAAATATAAACATTGCGCTACGTAAACATGTTATAAAAAATGACGAATTAATAAAACTTTGGTGTCACGATCTACGAGGTTATGTGACTTCGTAGGGGGTTTCAGTAAATTGGAACTGGCTATTGCAACTTGAGTGAGGATAAAAATTGCTCAAGTAAATTTAACATACTTGAAAAATTGAGAAAAATATCAAAAATGCGTCGATTATTAATGCTGCTATATAAGAAAATGCAGCCAGACTAAACGCCATATTGAACGGAGCTATTTTTCCGACTGCGCATGCGTGTACCTGTCTTGGGTTACGACTTGCATTTTAATTCAAAATTGATATTCGTTTCTTCATGTATATTCATGATTTCAAACATTCGAATGAGAAGTTTATATTCCTGAAATGAATTTTTATTTAATTAATTATTTGCATACGCTTGTATTCATTATTCGCATTGGTAATTACCGGGTCAATTTAGCCAGTAAAATGTATTAAAACATTTATCATCACTGAACGACAATATGTTAGATGATACCGAAATAGTATTTTACCGATTGCTTGTAACAAATTATAGTTATTTCAAATAAATGTGTACACTACTTTATATACATTTTAGCACTTAAATATCTATGTATTATATATACATAACATGTATAATGCTTTTTTAGTTATTGACAAAAAAAAATAATTTAGTAAACTAATTTGGTTTGATTCCGAATAAAATATCCATACATTTCTTAAAATCTTGTTTATTTACCATTTATTGTTGAAACATGTATATGAGTTATTTAAATCAGTTATATACTATAGTTTATTATAGCTTTGAGTATCTGTTAACAAGTATATTCTACAGCATTTTAAACATCTTTATAAATACTAGACTGTTGCTCGGTACATATGAAAAAACGCTGTTTTTTATACTCACTTTGATAAAACAGAATTTCAGAAGCGTGATCTATTTTGTGTGCGTAAGTTCTGAAATTAACAGAAAATATAGTTCTTAGATGAGCAGCTGTATACAATTTCGTGTCAATAAATATTATTGATGGCAAATGGTAAAATTTATGAAATTACATAGGATTTCCTTGGTTTTGACGTGACGCATCGGTGTAGTTATCATTTTGTTGAATCCTTAAAGCTGCTTTTTATTAAATATCATAAATAGACATTTTATAAATAATTTTCTACATTTTAAAATTCATAAAGCTTCTACTACAAGTTTCTACTTTTGTTCAAGTTATAATTAAAATAGCGTCAGTGCAAACTTATTATTAACCTTTGAACACGGAGCCATTTTGACATACTCGTATGAGCGAAATTCGTCTGACCGTGCAGGCAATATTGGACCAAACGTCGGACGCCTTTAGGCGCTCTTAGTAGCCAAAAGGTTAATACAGATTAGATCAATGGTTCCCACCGTTCTTGCTCATGAAGCCATGTTAGAATGTTGTATTCCCAAATTGAGAATCTTATGTTATAGATTTCTTTTTTAAACAATTTATATGCAAATATCTTTTTACGCAAACTACTATACATTAATTATACATTCTTTTATCATACTCCTGACTATGTACACATATTCGTTCATATACATTTATACATTACTCCATGCGTCATATTGTTCGAGTAATTCCTGGGCTTCCATACCCGTGTTCTTGATCGGACTCTGATCTAGTTAGTAACCCTTCATCATCTCTGGAATTCCACCTTGAATTGTGACTCCCTACTATGTGTCTCTTGGGATTGAATATTTGTTTAATATTGTTATAGCTAATATCAATGTCCCTGAAGGCGTTAAGAAGAAATATACCAGTGATGATCGTAAAGAATCCATACAATGAGCCTATAATGTCTTCAGCAGTCATATGTCGCCACTCTCGAAAGAGTATCACCGAAGCTATTATTACAAGTGTGGTAAAAAAGACATAATAGGTAGGAGTCACAATTCCAGTATTGAATAGGTCTAAGGATTTGTTTAAATAATTCATTTGAATCATGATGCAAACAATAATAGTGAATAGAAACGCCCATGTCAGCCAGTTGCCCATTTCATTGTTGACACCATAAAAAGTTTCTTTCAGAGCTAAACCAAGACCTTTGCAACTCATTACAGTTAACGAACCAATGCTGGAACAAAGAAGTATATAGACAACAATATACTGCTTTCCATAGAGCGGTCCAAAATGAAAAATTATAGATAAGCTACCGGTTATAATGAAAAAAACGTAACTAATAAATCCAGGATCTTTTAATTTTATCAATAGCTCCTTTAAGTTTTCTACTTCTTCTTCTTTTGGCGAATGTATTACAATCATAGTCGAACCTAAGATACACAGAAAACACCCAATCTGAAATAAATTTCATAAGATTATTGAGTAAATGAGAAAATGATGGATTACCTAAGTTTTGAAAATGTTGGGATTTCTTACTTTTCCAAGTAAATTCAATTTCTCGTTGAGGAATTTAGATGCTAAAATTGCCGCTACTAAGACACTTAATGCACCCAAAGGTGTAACTAAAGAAGCGGGAGCAAATGCATAAGCAGCAAAGTTTGCTGCTTCCCCAATTCCCACTAAAATATTATCATTTTTACACTCATTAATTAAACTTTACTAAGCTCCAGGAAATGTAAGTAAACTTACTGGATAATAAGCCAGCCCACCAAATCCATTGTCTTAAATAACCGAAACCACCAGCACCGGCACGAATTCCATACCGCTCTAATCTGATAAGTGCTTTTTTCTTAATAATAAAACTAGCTCCTGAAACAATGGTATAAATAATTACACGGAGCAGGTGTACACAAATGTTTGGAAGGAAAGATGAAATATAACTAAACTATTGCAAAATTAAAAAAGAGAAAGTAAATTACTTCCAAAATGTACCAGTTATGCTTTACCAAGTATGCTTTACGGGCATATAAATGTCATTCTCTTAGAGGTGTTTGAAAAGGAGTTTCACAATGCTAGTAATTTTAAATTATGTGCTATTGTCGAAGTAGTAATTTCTCGAGTGATTTGACATAAGTCTACCAAACGGACTGATACTAACCTATAAAACCGCTTGAGCTGATTGCTAACCCTAAACCGATGTAATAATTTTTCATGTTGTAAGGATTTGAGGTTTCCATTGTTGTATCCACTACGTCCATTGTCTTGAGTCTTGTTTTATCGTGCAAATCGTATGTCAAAACAAATATGAGTGTTTGTTTAAGGCATAGACAAGAAATATCTCCGTATTCATCTTTTGTCACGTAGGTTCTATCTTACATATGACGTCATTTTTGACCTGACAATGGGGGATTTGACAATATAATAACAAAGTTTCTTAAAATTGCAATACGTTATTTCATGCAGTCTTAAGAATCAGCGATTTCCCGATGAAACGATTTCGGTAGATTTCACTCTGTTCACGGGCAGGGTTCCGTGATCGCGTCCTGTGCTGTTCCCTGGTGGAGGATGTGGACGGCTAACGCACTTGCCCCCTGATACCCCCCCAATGGCGGCCCAATTCAGGGATCCTTCTCATCTCTGATCCCAACTCATCTCTGTGATAACAAACGTCGTTTAACATCTTTTAACATCACTTACCAACAAGTCCAGAAAGATCTGCGGCAATGAATCCATGATGACTTAAAAAAAAAATGGATCCTGTTGTGATCCACCTAAATCTGGAAAGGGGCACAAAAGAACAGGCAAAATAGAACATTAAAAAAATCCAGGAAGTCTGAGATTAGACAGCGAATAAGTTACTAAAAGTCAAGAATATTAATGGTAGATAGATCTCGTTAAATTGGCTGAACTGGTATTTTTCATATCACTAAGTAGGCAAAAATCCATTTCAATGTAGAATCGACAAAATATAATCGAAATGATCGTCTGCCGTCTCTTCTCCGTCAATCCTCACAAAGCGACACAGAAAAAAATAGCCAAACCCAACATATTAAATTAAAGCTTTTAAAGCCATTCTGCTTACTGAAAATCTGGGAGTGGGAGGTCCAATACGAAGTCTAGATATATATAGTCTAAGGTACGTACTGATTTCTACTTTATCAAATAAGCAATTTTGCAATTACAGTTCAGTTCAGGTGTCGTAGATGGCGAACATGTCGCCAGAATCTATCATTAGATGGACGGCGTGCATTTCGTTGATCTTGCTGGTTTTACAGTAATCAACAGTAACTTATTAATGGAATAATTAGTGATAATCTGCCAGTCTTTGTGGATATAAATGACTGTATTTAAAATCGTAATCCGTTCCGTGGGAAGATCGTACGAGGAGTTCAATAGCGTCACGTAACGCTGAATTAATTTCCGGCTGAGAATCGGAAAATCATTTTCACTACTGTTCAAGGAAGTCAAAATGACTGTCATGGATTTTTTCGGATGTGCTTTTCTGGCGTTTGGGCCACCCCTGGCGATGTTTACCTTCACTGTTGCTGCAGAGCCCATTAGGATTATTATACTAATAGCCAGTGCATTCTTCTGGCTCCTGTCGTTACTTTTCTCATCTGCGCTCTGGTATGCCGTTGTCCCTCTGCGGAATCACCTTGCGTTCGGCTTGGTGTATTCGGTGCTCTTCCAGGAAGCATTCAGGTAATACACAATAATCTGTTGCATTGCAATTCAAAGTAACCATTAACATGTATATAAGGGAGACAAAATGGCAGTTGTTTCAATAGTTTTATCTTATATGATAGGCAATATAATTAAGTGATAAGAAGCTTCGACAAAATTGATAATCGTTACTTTTCCATTTCATCTTACTTTAAGTATTACATTGATCGTATAGGATTACTCTGTTTTTGTAATTGCTAAATATAAACAATGATTATTTTCAGAAATTATACTCAAATATTCTTCTTGCAGATATTTACTATACTGGTTACTTCGGAAAGCCGAAAAAGGATTAGAAAAGGTTACCACAGTGCATGTTGCAGACAGCAGGCATACCTTTGCATATGTTTGTGGTATGGGATTTGGATTCATGAGCGGTGCTTTTGCGTTGGTAAATGTTCTCGCAGATGCAGTAGGACCAGGAACAATGGGTCTTAGGCAAGGAACGGAGTATTTCTTCATAATATCGGCAACTACCACATTATGTTTTATATTGCTTCATACATTTTGGGGAGTCGTGTTCTTTTCTGCCTTGGACCATAAAAAATGGATTCAGATAGCTTGGGTAGTTTGTTCGCACCTTTTTGTCTCTTGCATGACGTTACTCAATAGATATGAGGCTTATGCAGCCAGTATTCTGTCTGCATACATAGTTCTGGTACTTACTGGTGCAATGGCCTTCAATATCGCGGGGGGAAAAGCGAGAAATATAGCTCATTGTTTTATAAGGAAATGAAAATCGACTTAATACAATATAATGTAATGGCACTGAACAACACTATTTATATTCGCTGCTAGAAGGGTACAGTGAAATTGTAAGATCGCTGGTGTGGCTGTATCTTCACTTCGTGACTATATTAGTTAGAAGTGATCAATTTCAAGCAGTCAAGAAATTATAAAACGAAAATATTAAGCAGTTGGAAGTAAAGTCCAAAACCAGTGGCCTTTGTATTATCCAATGGTCAGGCTCACATTGATAAATCCTGAATGCCAGGAACAAGAAAAATAAGTTATGTTGGAGTTTCTTGTATTGATAATAATCACTATTGTTTGCATAAAACATGCACAATGTCAGCGTCTCTCCTGGTCATTTGATGAAATTCATTGAACATAATATTAACAATTTCTGATACCTTTAACCCTTCGCACTCAAGAGGTGACTCTCAGTCACCACTGGCAACTAGAATGGCAAAGTCCTTGAGTACAAAGGGTTAATAATAATTGCGTAAATAATATAGATTTTTCTAAGGCTCAACATAATTTTCAATATAGTGCAGTTAAAAACGAGTTCGTTATTGCAAAAACAGTTCTTTCTTAAATTTGTATCAAAAATGCGTCTTCTTTTGAAAAATATCTTAAATGTGTTTAATATTTTATTAATAGTAAGTACCTTATGATAACTACTAGGTATGTTTCGGGTATTCCACATTCTATACTCTTTAATCATTCGCGATGTTTCCACTTAAAATTTAAATTAAGCTCAAGCAAATGAAGTCTGTTTAATTATTACATGGAGCTTTTTTTAACTTGACATTTATAATCACAGCCTTTCAGTAGGCAGGATCATCATCGAGGAACCTTGTACTTAAATTTAGCTTAAACTTCAAGTGGAGGCAAAGTATCTTTGTAAGACCTAATTTCTTTAAAATGTTACCTTTAATTATTACCAGTTCTTTTTTGTAATCGCTAATCATGCTACTACAATATTAAAACTAATCTCTGATAAATTAAACAAACTCGTTCAAGCAGAGAGTTTGCTACGACAAAGCCAAATACATAGTTGGATAAGTGCGCAAAAAATTTCCTACCGAAAAATCCTAAATGTATTGTCGATAAACAATAAAAAATGTGTATAATACATATGGATGTACACAATGTAATAACTATTAAGCGTTATGATACATTTTCATAATGACATGGTTAGTCGCTAGACCTGCTACTTTTAAGCCTGAATTTAAATTAAACTCTGACCATCAGAACGAATCACAAAGTGGACACTAACTTCTAAGGAATTGTTAATTACTTTTTGTACCAGATGTCAAGATGCGTTGACGAATTTAGTCTAGATGATTACTAGATGAAATATAGATTTTGCAAATCATTTTGTGACTTACATATTAAAAACGAACTATCGTTAACCTTGATACAGGTAAAAAAATATATAATTGCATTTAAAAAGTAATAAAATAAAAGCCTTTTTTACGAAAATTACACTGTTCACTTAGATTAGTAAATTACTGCCGATTAAAAAACCTTAGTATGTAAACTATATTCTCTTTTCATTAATCGTGTAAAAATATAGCGCTTTTTGATTCTTTTTTATGTGCTGTGACAAAATGGTCTCTCCATGTTATATTCTATTTTGAAAAAAGAAAATAAATATATGCTGGCGCATCAATATAGTGTACTGCTTGTGCTCTCTGCTTTGTATGCACAAAAGAATGGCATTAAGATTTCTTTAATAGCCACCTTTGTTAACTGGTATTTCCTATTTACTCTGCTTACTTTTTATATCGGAGTGAATTTTGTCATGGAACTTGGCTCCATTGGAAATTAAGTTAGAGTTAAGTTACAGATGTAGATGAAGAAGTGAGGAATTAAAAGATTTTAATGTTGCCTTATGCAGATGATACGGAGCAAATAGCCAGGACTTAGTACACCGAGTGTCGCCCACTTGTTAAAATCTGTTTTTTACGAACATTAACATTTTTGTATCGGCGATATATCTTTAATGTAATTTATTGAAATTTCATTGTTCCCGAATATCTGTTTTTGTAAAGAACATATGCATAGAAAATGGTAATAATTTAAGCTTATGAATAATTACATCATCTTTTAATTATTGCAATCTATAGAGATGCAACATCTCATCAAATACCTTCTACAAACTTATAAATTACATCATTTAACTTGTAATGTACAGGCTAAGTCTGTGGCTTTCAGAGGTACCGGTTGTAATCGCTTCTTCAACTTATATCTCTCTAGTTTTAAATCGATTAGGTATTTCACGATAAACAGAGTTCGTATGTGTAAACAAAATAAACAATTTCAATAAATTCCTTGTCTGAATCGACACTCTGTGTAACAGCCAGACTTATGAGAGAAAACTTATTTATGAGCTCGTCAAAGAGGCCATTAGAAGTTCCATCTTGTTAAGGAAGTTCTTACCCTCCATCTTATCCCATCGAACCTCTTTGAAAGAACCACCTAAATTTTCCCATTTCCTTTCACGTACTAATTGTCCAGGGAAAAAGTCTTTCCTAGGAGAATGGGCGATGGCCACTTGTACTCCGGTCTGTGGTTCACATCTTACTGCTATCATTCTATGAACATGATAGGAACATAAAGTATTCATTACATTTTAGTCTATTTTGCAATGATGTATGTCATATGTATCAAATATTAGATATGAATAGTAGAGGTAGTTTCATTTTAAATTGTATAGTGGATCCGTTAATCATTCATATGGAAATAAAAGTAAAAAGTGATTATACAATTACCTGTCGCCGATAGGTGACGCCAAGATGCAGCTGCTTGCATTACCTAGTGGTTCCACTGCCCCCAGACCAAGATGCGAACTATTAGCTAGGAATTGCCAACCCATGCATTTGGCCAAGGCTTGAACTGCACTAATTTGGTGTTGATAAATCTGAAAAAATCGATAACAAATTAAATGCTTAAAATATAGTGTACTACATTTTCTCTTTCTCTTTCTCCCTCTATAAAAAAGCAGAATATATCCCTAGTATTAAATCAAACTTTGCTTTCTTTATACACCCCATGAGAAGATAAAATAGATGAATTAATAGAACACACCTGACAAAAAATCAGGTCCCTTAATTCCTGTGGTTCGTAGCTCATGTGCATAACCCGGCCATCTCGACAAACACATTTTAGCGATTTTTCTCCTACATGAACCACCAAAGATGTTCGGCATACTGTATCATAACCATGTGTTAATATATTAATCTTCACACAAGATTGCGTTGGCGAATTTAGAGCATTCCAGTGCGATACAATTAAGGGGTCTTTGACCTCTTTAGCTATAGTGTCCAACACATATTCAGTTCGCAATCTCATAAAGAAATGCTGTGCTTGTTGAATAATTTGCTCAAGTAATGTCTGACTTTTGGTCATTTCAATTAATTCATAACGATCTGCTGCAGTAGGACCAGCCAGACATCTCCGTTTACTTGGTCCAAGAGGACCAGATGAAGGATGTGGGAATGGATGATGAGTATTTTTATGATGCACTTCTCGTAACAGTTGATGCAAAGAATGTTCCAAAACATGATCGTGATCAGTTTTATGAGGCGGTGGAGCTGCAGGTTTTTTATCATTGCCTGTGCTATGGCACAAACCTATAATGAGTTGAATCCCTGGAAGTACCTGTTCGAAAAATATCACATTCATTTATTGTTGTGATGGCAATTACAAAAGTAGTATAATAATAGATGATATGTACCGTTGCCATTATTTGATTTCCAACAACCATATGAGGTATAGGTGCACGTAAGTGTACGGCTTCTCTTGCTAATTGACTAAATAATTCTTTACAAAATAAAACATTCTGAGCTGCCTCCAATTTCTGTTGCCAGTGCATATCTGTATTTGAGCTGTTTGCACTGCTATTTAATAAACTGATGTTTGCACTACATAAATCTTCTTGATCTGAAATACACAATCGGTGTAAGTTTTCAATATATTTTGCAAAGTATGACGAGTTACAAATACATTCTAATAAAAATACCTTTTTGACAAAGCACCTCAATATACGCAACACCTTGTAATTCACTGGGAATCGTTACTCGTAGTGCAGAGGACTTGGAATTTGAAGGTCCATGAGACTGGCCAGGTGTAGTAACATTGGGATTTGGAGAAGCTGGAGGACTACTGTTAGGTTTTTCTTCTTCTTCTGCTTTCGTAACTTCAAACATTCCAGTTTGTGTGTATTTTGATCCAGCTGTCATTAAAATTGAATTTCATTTTACTTACTAAACATTAAATTACAATAGAAGATATAAAAAAAATTTTTTTTTACCTGTGCGATAACTAAGATCTCCAATAATGGAATTTGATACCTTTTTAAGGCGCCAGTTTTGTCTAAGACGTAACAATTCAATATGAAAGTCAGGTGTTGAACGATTTCTAGCTAGTTCATTTTGACAATTTTTTAATCTGTCAGCTCCCATAATTAGAACTGACGCAGCTCCAGCCAATGCTTTTTTCCTAGCATACACTTGAACCATGGGTTTTACTTCGGCGGGCTCTTGTGGTACTGGATCTAAAACCATGTACCTTTTCTCTTTCGCTACAGCAAGAACATCAGCTAATACACAAACTTCTGTTAATGCATTTCTGAAAGGCAAAGTTGTTATTTTTAATATGGTTATAACAGTCATATTATCATCGAATAAAACATTCTTAATTGATACTAATTTGAATTGATTTCATAATTTCTAATGTGCCTAGCTATATATGAAATTGCAGAAAGGAATTTGTTTCTGACCTTAATTTATTTCTAACACTATCCCAAGGCCATAATGAAGACTGGAAGGATGCAGGATCTTTTGCTTCTTCCTCACTTTTTTCACCATTTTCAACTTGCTCGGTCTTAACGTCATCTCCATTTGCTTTACTAAAGTCAATCTTCTGAGCGATTTTGGCCAAGTTTTCGGACAAAGTAAGAGGTCTGTAGAACACAAAATGCTATAAATAGTTATTCGAAATATATCTGACATTCAGCAATTAATATAAGTTCACCGAAATGAATGTAGTATTCAAATTTCATTATTGGTATGCAATTTTTAGGTTAAAACGTAAACACTAGGTGTAACATTTGACTGATCACAATATCCGATAAAACCGATTAAGTTTTATAAAATATGTGGATATTACTTACGCTTGATAAATTTCCTGTCCATCATAAGTAATCTCCTGAATCTGATTCTCAATCGGCGCCTCTACGGAAATATTAACTGAATACGCCATTATTCTATCAAGTCTCAGCTGCCAGATTTCACAACAATCAACATATTGAGTACGCTATCGTTTGAAAACCTAAAAAGAATAACTACTAGAAAACAATTTGAGCGCATGCGTAAATAAGAAATGCGAGGACGCTAAAATAAAAAATGCACCTGTATGCACCTCTCAATTTGATTTACAGGTGAGATGGTTGGTTGGTTGGTTATTGCTTATGGCTCTAGAGTCTTCACCGCGCAGACTCTATGGATGCCAACTTAATTTCTAACGGGGCTAAGAGCCCTGTTCAGTTAATTTCTGGTTTCTTTTGGTGGTTGAGTTGGCAATTAAGTATCTTTACCGACTGTTACATTTCTATGTGTGCTTTTTGGCTGTTGCGTTTAAAATTTTGAAGATTTTTCCATTGCCTGTTTTGATAATTTGTCTTATATCCATTGTTATATCTGGAGCTAGTTTGCATAATTTGAGGATTACTTCATTTGTTTCTTCCTGTGTGTTTGAGCAGTGGAAGAATAGATGATTTGGATCTTGCGTGGGGCATTGACATTGCGAGGATGCTATTATATTTTTCCTAAATAAATGAGCGTTGGTACGGGTGTGATTAGACTTTAATCAATTAATAAAAATTATTGTGTCTCTTGTCAGTCTGGAATTGTGGAACCATGATATATGCGTTTCTTTTTTGTGGTCTTCGAAATACTTAACTCTTTTCACTCTGTCTAACTCCACTAATTGTTTCCAACCTTCTTTCTGCATTTCTTTTTTAAATTCTGGGTATGAGTGGTGATATCGTATTTTGTCATAATCTATTGTTGTTTTGTCTTTTGCTGTTTTCGCTAGAGTATCAGCCCTCTCATTGCTTGTGATACCTATGGGATTAGGGATTCACATTAATATGGTTTGGTTGGAAGTTTGTAGTTGTGCAATCGTTTCTTTGATTTCGTATATGCTGCTTTCGTAGTCCCCCTTTTTATCAATTCCCGTGAGTGTTTTAAATACACTTTGGGAGCCTGAAAGGATGATTGTCTTTGTGATTTCGTGAGTTTTAATGAAAGTTAGAGCTTCCGTATTTGCGCTCCCTGAGCTAAGATCAAAGTACAGGTGAATGTAGAACCTGAACGATGCAGGTGAAAACTATGTTCTAAGAAGTGAGTGCTCGCAACTTATATGTGACAAACATTCGTCAGTGACATCTAGCGCGCTCTCTGGGAACTTGAATACTTTTTACAGAGCTATCTAATGCATACACCCTGAAGTATGTCTTCTTCTTCCCACGCCACGCTGATACCCAAAGTTACAAACAAGTTCTTCCTCATGGATTTATAAGAAATTTGATGGAGCATAAAGGTAGATATTAAGCTACCTTTTCACTCGTTTCGCTTGCTGCTTGCCGCAAATAAATTAATTCTGCAATGGATGTCTGTAATGCGCGGATATTAGAAATGTGGGGTCATAGATACTTTATTTTTGAAGTAAAAGGATTTCGGAATGTTTCACCGAGGTGCATGTGCTATTTTGCCATCTCTGAATTTAATTATTCTTTGACGCACATTTTCCGTGTTACTCTGCTCACTTTAATTTTTAAAAATCTGGAAATTCAGTACTGCACAAACATCAAACTTCTAGGCAAATGAGTGTTGATAGCTTAGATGCGTATTCAGGACTTGATACAAGTCGCTGCGTTGGATAAGTGTACTGGATTTTAAAATTTTCGAGGCGATATTCTGATGTGGAGGCCACCTTTTGCTCTCAGGACGAGTTCCCCTGTAACGCATACATCCTCTCGACGTTCAGCCGCTTCGATTCTGTACTTTCGTAATATCCCAGAGATAATTGCCTTTTCTTCTAGTAACGCGAATTTCTGCCCTGCAAAGACATTTCCTTTTGTATATATGTTTCACGTTTCAAGTTTTCATTAGCACTCGTGTAGAACGAAGTATTGCAAACAAATGAGTACAGATTTAACATCACATTATTATATATCGATTTCATACCTATGCAATTTCTCGGACCGGCACTGAATGGTATATAAGCGTATGGATGTCGGCCGATACAATTTTCAACCAAAAACCGATCTGGATCGAATACTTCTGGTTTTGGGAAAACTTTTGGATCCCGATGTAGCATTGGCACAATTACCATCGCCGTCGTGCCTTCGGGAACAAGATATTTTCCTTGAAAATGAACATATGAGGCTAGAGTGATTTTCAGGAAATTCAGAGATCTCTCAATTCGATTAAGGATTCACCTATTTGTACATCTTTTGCGATTCTTCGTGCAAGAAAGGGAACGCTAGGGTACAATCTCAGAGACTCCTTGATACACCTCTCCAAATATTTCATCTCCTTCAAGTCTCGTAGAGTACAACGGCGGTCGTTATTATTACTTGGATAGCCGAAGATCGTTACCAATTCTTCCACAACTTTGTTCTGTTGGATTCATTTTCGATTAGATCTTGGTTTGGGTCGAGTAAATAATGAAAAGCCTCTTTACCTGATACTCTTGGTGACATCCCAAGAGAAAGAGTGTCCAACAGACTGCTGACGAGGTGGTGTCGTGGCCCTGTAATGTCATTTTGGTAAATAAAAATGCTTACTTAATGCCTATTTACTCTTTCCTTCCAGACGTAGCGTTAGTTATTTTAAAAACAGAATTTTCACGTTGTTTATAACCAACCTCAAACATGAATGTATCGACCTCCTCGCGTATGTCTTCATCCGAAAGAATGGATCCACCTTGGGATGCTTCGATTAGTAGATCCAGAAAGGCTAGTTTCTTCTTCCTTTCTGCTTTAACAATAAAATATTAGAATCCTATTATTAAAACAAATGAAAAAGAAAAAGTCATCGGAAAAACACCATACTAATTTTTCTAAATCACCTTCGACGACATTGTTGTTCTTACACTCATCCTTGATTTCCAGTCTTCTCTCGGATATCACCTGTTTCATAATAATTTTTAACATTAATATCCATTTCTTTATAAGAACGGGCGTTTCTTCTAACGTATTCCTGTGATAATTATGTATTTAAAAGATATTCAAGAACCTTTTTAGAAAAGCCATGCAAAATTCTAATGCACTCCTGGTGTTTCCGATACAGAGGGGACAGTCGAAACAGAAGATCTGGTTGGTACCACAGAGTCGTCTGTCTGGTTTGTATGATCCGTCCAATGCTGAAAATATTTCTACATTTGTCTGAGAATGTTCCCTTTTAGGTTCGAAATATTCTAAACATTATTAAATGTTTTCCAGAGAATAAATCGACTTACTCGTACACGGCGCGAACGTAAATGCTATCGCAATCGTTTTGCGCGAACACCTGACGACCCATAGCAGTTTCTAAAGGCAATCTGAAAGTTAGCTTGTAAAATAAAGGTACAGATTATCAGAAGCACCTTACCGCAAATAATGTCCAGCGTGCATAGCGTCACGAATGGGAATATATTGAAAGACTCTTTTCCCAATTTAGTCGACATTTTGTCCACTAAAATCTCGGTCTGTTCTCCGAAAATTTCGACAAAGTCTTCCAGAATTTTGAAGTGAAAAGTTGGCGTAAGGATCTTCCTTCTAGTGTACCACTTGTTACCTGTACCATTTTTAACCGGTCATATTAACGTTATAACTTTTACGGGGAATCCACTAATTACTTGTAGATTTGATAATTAATTATATCCTCGGGATAATATATTTCAAAATGTATTTGAAAGCATTACAATATGTCAAAATAGATCAGAATTTTTTAAATTAAAAGTTGAGTTAGATCGCAGATCAATTTTTAAGGTCTTGGAGATATCTGAGTGATTTTGATTAAATGTAAAGATATAAACGTATACCGTAGCCAGTAAGTAATCCTGAGCCGAGCCAAGGTCGGAGGTAACGATAGTCCGAGCTTTTATTAATATGTTGATTACTTCCAAGTATCGGTTCCACGGTGGAAGCTTTACTAACGAAGACATAAGGCCTTTGGCCCAGCCAAGCTTTATTAATTCCATCTCGATGTCCCCATAACAATCGCATGGCCGTTAATCGTCGAAATAGTTCTGAAAAAACACGTCCAATCTCTAAATTACATCTCTACATTTTTCCGGAAAGGCCCGAAGAATATATCGAACTATTTAAAGGCCTGACAATAGTATGATACAATTGCGTATACTATTTTTATCGATTTGACTTGTTTGAAATAGTACACAAAAAATCTTATCAACTTTTGGGAGTGAAGATTACCTGATAATATTTCGAAATGTTTATTCTAACTGCACTCACCGTCATGATCTACGTAGAGTTGAATAGTGTTCCCCAAGATGGGCAACGCAGGGGGTCCCGGTATTTTATCCAAATACTTCCTGAATTTTCGTTTCACTCTCCACCAGCGACAGACCCACCACCCGAATAAAATAATTAATAACCACAGACTCATTTTTTTTTACCCGCAATAATCCAAATTCATACGATATTAAGGGTGGCCGAGAGCATTGTTTTCACGGGCGGTTACCGAATTTCTTGACTACTACGATCAGGTTTCATAATGGAAGGACTTCGAAAAATACATTGAGAATGCCGTTCGCGATCGAGTCGGTACGTCGATTAATTTCGGAGCAATATTGCATCGACGGGTATTTCGCTTCGTCAGCCGGCGATTGTCCTACTTGTGTCGATTCTGCTACGGCATAGAGGAAAAGGCGCACAATTCTTCATTAATCAAGTTAAAGAACGTCTATAGAGGCTTTTAATGCTTTGGACATGGCCAGGGGATATTTGCAGTAGAGGAAAAACATGTTTACCAAATAATACCGCTGTATAATGACGCCGATTCTTTTATTTTATAAAGCAATTTTTACATAGGAATTCATCTGGTATTCTTTATAATTCTGTTATTATTTAAAGTGTGGCTGAAATAGATCGGTAGACTTTAGAAATACAATGTGACATTTTTTAACGTAACATTCTGATGACATCTAATTATTAATAAGAAGTATTTATTTTTCGTTTAAATGTAATATCAGGAATCGGTAAGGAAGGAATCAGCTGTTTTGAGGTGGCAGGAATTATCTCGGCGCCTCGTTGAACTGCAAAGAGACGGTACAGGGTCGGTACAGTGTAACGACGAACTTGGTAAGTCGGTAAGAATATTTATTGTAAGAATTTCAATGAAGGGAAATATATTTCCATTTGATTTCTCATTCAATTTATTGGATACATTTAAATTTATATTGAATTATAAATGCGTCCAATAGCTCTAGCTCTTAAGGCATGTGGTGATGTGAGAAGCTTGAAAGTAGATGAATCGTTAAAAATTATGAAAAATTATACATTTAGAAAATTATAATGTACTGATTAAGCTGTTACATATGTAATTTACTTTAGACAGGAGGAATGTATTGGAAATTCATCGTCCAGAGATATGGATTTAGAATACGAGAAATAGATTCAGATTCTCGAACGGTTTAAGATATCCCGAAGTTGCGAGTCGACTGTTTCATCGTTGCGTTCCGGGAAGCCCTTTACTTGGCTTAGTAACAAATCAAACATTTCAACGTATGTGCGATAAGATAAAATGAGTTCTTAACTCACCTGATATACCGAACGTGGCTCATTTTGCTCCAAAAGTTCACCTTCGTCTATCCGTTCGGAAACATGTCAGGTGAGTGTTGACCTCTGACCGTAAAAATCGCTAATAATCGGCATAAAGTGGATAAATTATTATGAATTCAAATAAGCGTGGCAACAAATCTTCGAGTGAAAAAAAAAATGTTATTTAAAAAACGATATGTTAATCAGCGCACGTTATTCGGCACGTTTTTCGATAGTCAAGGAACTCGGTAGAGTTTCGAGCGAAACACATTTTCAGGCATTTTACACGATAAAATGTTTTCGTCATACCCTAGATTTAAAAAAATTCATCTTACTACCCACAAACACATAAACTTATAAAGGATCTGCGTTGAATTTTAAACAGGTAGAATTGGATGCGAATGAAACGAAAAATTTCCTTATACATAAGTCGACTGAGAATCGAAATTATTGGCTTGCCATCCAGCGTTCAAATAAAAACGATAAAGTTGTCGCTTTAAGCATCAATACTTATCGCATGTTATTGACTTTTTTCCCGTGTCCAAGGTCTTTCTTTTCGGGTTATTTAATTCGCGAGTCCTTGAGGAATATCATTACTCCAGGAACGAATTTCGAAAGTAGCACTCTACATAAGTTTGAACATGGCCTTGTTTCGCCGTCAGAAGTAGTTGGTCTATTTTTATTTTGCAATCGAAAACCTCCATTTATGGATTAATTGGTACAAATATAACACGTCAAGGGAATAAACGCCGCGGACGTTAATTCACATTTTAAATTATGCGCGTTTAAAGGATCGCGTTAAAACGATTATTTCATCGCTCGTTGAAAGCTCGCGTTGCCGCCAGGATGACGAGAAAGCGACGAAAAGACATTACGAGGTGGCACATTTATTTCTGCCGCCTACATGTCGGAAAAAGAAGGACGAGGAAAGGGATGTGCATGAACCGGCGGTGCGAGCGAGAGGTGCCAGAGATCGGGAACTTGCCGCACCCATGTGCTCCTTTAAATGAGCGCAAAGAGCAGGCGGAGGGAAATATACGAGCATGGAGTCGTGGAAACTCAAACGATCCCGATCGGGTTACTAAATTTTGGTAAATGGACATTACGTGGCCGTACCCCGGACGCATTGAAACTGGATGTTCAATAGGAATAAATCACTAACTTTCCCCGCCTGGTTAACTTTCTCGTTCTCACTAGCACGTGTGGTACGACTCCCGATGATAAGTAATATGAGCACCATCAATCATTAGCGAATCGCGTGTTTAATGATTCCATTCGGATAAAAATACCCTTTCGGTACGTTCACCTCCGTTAAAGAATAATATTTCCTCCAGCCTCATTACCATACAAAAATGCACTTTGAATGCTCATTTCTTCCGACGCAGCGTAATTGCGATTTGTAGCGGTAAACTTTTTATCCATTTTTTACACCGTTTAATACAGTAAGCAGGGATTCGAAGGCAAATAAGGAAAAGTTCATGCCGATGAGAGAGTATTTGCGGAATATGGCAGATATGGTCGGTTTTCATTTCTCCCTTCCTCCGACCTTCGAATTCTCTCACGTAGGAGGAATATGTATCGCTTTTATGCACTAATCGCGCATTAATTCCAGGGCCACCTCGGGTCTCTCGATACGATTTATCACCGAATTATTACACACGTATGACAAAGGGGTGATTCAGTCATAATCGGAGCAACATTTTTGCATGTGTTCGTCTCGGCGGTTGATATGTCAACAATTATTCGCCCCTGCGAACTGCAGACGTTTATAGTCGAGCTCGACGACGAAGGACTTATAATTCAAAGCGATAATTAAGAATCATTAATTTCTATCATCACGTTATGTGTCATCAGAGTGGGGACATGTGGCGGTAAAATTTCCAATCGAGAGTCTTTTACCCGAAACTTACCGAATTTATTAAGAGTTTACGCGAGCGTGCATTGATACAACTGGGGTTCGGGTGGGAGCCATAACGGGAAGGTTCATAAAACTTATGCATTTCTTTCGTATGTAGGCTACACGTGGGTACCTCGCTCCACCGGACGTTCACTTCCGGAAACGGCTGTTAGCGGAGGTCGCGATGTCGATGGAAGCACCATTTACGTGGGACGAGCTTTTCACGAAGGAGACATGATCCCTGCCAAAGTGATACCCGACAAAGGAGTCGCCTATGTCTCCTGGAACGGAGAAGAACACGCGAAGCACGATTACGAGGTAGACATTGACGATGTATTTTTCATAATTCTTTTTTTTTTGTCAGCAAGGCTAAATCATTTTTTCCAGCCATTCTTTGACCCTCGCAACAGCCTTTCACCCTCGAAGTCGAAGTCGCGGATTAATAATCTAACGACGTTAACGTAACAGTAAAATTCTTTTTCATCATGAATAATCCGCCAGTCGATATAGGTTTATCTTGATAACGGGGATTTAATACCTAAAGTATATAGAGATAGTAGAAGGCTTTTACGTGAAACTTAGGCAACACGCTACAATTATACCCTGTTACGTTAATACTGCTCGCTAAATTCTACTTTCCGTCGGTTTCCCCGATTTTCAAATAGGAATATAAAGCTTTCAGTGGAATAGGAGACGGGCGTTTTGTTCATGCGCTTCGTTTAAGATTTATGTGCCGACAGAATTCATGACGATATTGTACTGTCAGGAGATTTTAAGACTTCTGGGAATGTTATGTTCCAGCGATCGATGTTTAGCGTTTCAAGAAAGCGCAATTCGCATGCCCAAGTAATCTAAATATTTAACTCGGAAATTTTGGATTCCTCGAGACATTCTTTCACTAATTATGACACGGGTTACGTGGACGTATTGATAAGTAAAGTATTAAATAAGTGATTGCGACAACCTCGATGTTGCTTCACCGACCACCGCGGGTCGACGTAAGTGTTCAGACCTTATACTTATGCTTTTCGTAACAACCGGTGGTAAAATTAGATCATCTGCTGATAAATGGATTCGAGGTTCAAAGAACTGTTTGCTCGACCATATCCGCGGATTATCTTATCGAAACAAGTAACAAAGTACACCGTGCACCGTGGGGTTTGCGAAGGTTACTTTAAACATATGCCGAAGAGATTCGTAGGTTTTTTCGATATCAGCGCTATATTGACGACTTTATTGCTAATTATCGTTCTTGTGTCGCAGGTACTCTGCAAAGGAGACTTTGTCTGGGAATTCTGCAGCAACGGCTCGGTTCCAGAGCATGCAGTGATCGCTGGTCAAACTTCGGATGGAGAACCTTTGTACGTCGGACGTGTTCTCCACAATGGCTCCCAAACCATCGGCAAGGTACTCGTTGCTAAGCCTGATAGACGTTTATAGACGACCAAGGAATCGATCGATTATACCACCTCGTCGAGTGGAAATCGCTTAAACGTTGCGTAATGTCAAGAGATTTTCTGTAAGGCATTAATCAGATTTTTCTTTGTCCAGGTCCAAGTAAGTCACGGATGCCTGTACATTCCCTTTGACGGCGAAGAATTGTCCTTCAAGGACTATGAGGTTCTCGTCCTCCATTAGCCATTTCGAGCGAAACTTCGTCCGGTAAATTCGTTTCCTACCAATGCTGCCTGTAAAGCTGGGTAATTAGAGCCCTCTAGATTTGTACCAGAACGGAGTGAACGCAACACGAACGGCAAATGAAACAGAAGGACGTCGTGTGGAATTACACCCGAGGAAAGATTTTCATACCGTGGGTTCAATCCTTCGGAAAAGCTTCACCTGGAGGATTTCAACTGGTCATGGTTTTGGCGCTGGATAATACACGAATAATACGAATTGATAGAATCGATAACGAACTAGATATCAGATTTCGCGATCCTTGTTCAATACACTTTCGTTGTAACAAGAGATGATTACGGTTGCGTAACGCGTTTATTACATCATCGAATACTTTGCCACTCACGAGTTGTTTTGTACATTCATATCATCCCTTCCATCTACGAGTCGACGCGACGTAAGAGTTAAATAAAAAGTCGTAAAGTATATGGACATCATGTTATTTTTTTGAACATGCTATATTCATGATCCTCTAGATACGCGAATAATGTTGCCGCTTATTGATATAAGAAAATAAAGTCGATTAAATTTCCTCCTTAGTTTAACAACTTTTAAACTTTGACAAATGATTTCCTTGTAATCGTTTCGATATCCATGAGCGATTTCCAGTTGACGTAATAGCTTCACCTTCTGGGTATAATTACGGGATAAGGTGGTAATTTGGTGCCGCCAGGTCCTATTGTTAGAAAACAATGATATCTGAATATTGTAAACATACGCGCACGACGAATGAAAGTCAAAGAAGATGTATAACCTTCACTCATGAGAACAAATCACATAACTTTTCCGCAGAAGCACCATTATCCTTTATTATCGCTCAAGGCAAATGTTATTAGGTATACTGCTTGGCTAAATCACCGCGAAGAGTACTAAAACTATGCGCGGAGCTCGCGTAATAAATACCGGGCACAAGAAAATTTTCACGAAATTTTTTCACGGGACACGTATGCTTTATCGATGACTCATTTCGCAAGTCAGAAGAGAAAGGAGTTTACACTCTTGCTTGCATCGAGAAGAGCCTTACGAGCGAATGCAAATTAAATACATTTTCACTGAAAATTGACGATCCTAAGCCGTAATTAAGCATAATAGTCGACGTATAATTAAGGCGGAGAAGTTTTCCCAATAAAATAGCCAGAGTATTAGGTATTTTCAAGCCATTTAGAAACATTCATTTACCGTGGCTAAATGTACCCTCCGGTACCTCCCTGAAAGTCAATAATATAGTACAATAATTATACGACTTCAAACAGATACTATTATCTAAATCCAGTTTGTACATGGTAAAGATCGAAACCTTCCAAACGATAAGAAATTCCTTGTAGTTGGACTTCGATTGTTCGAAAGTTTAAGTCAATGTTATTGATTCTTGAAATGTAGATGATTGTTGTGGGGTTAGGCAGAGTTTGAATTTTGAGAAAAGCTCGAGTCTTCGAGGTGCAGAGCTGTTTCGAAATCGACTTATGAGCAGCTGTATGTGATGTGGTAACGCAGTGGGATCTGGAAAACACTTAAGACAAGGAAACGGCTTGTGCAATCACTTTTTCAGGGAGTGAAAATGGTGAATGGTGAGTAAATAAGACCAAATCAAACGGCCTAGAAGCGATTCAGCTCGCTACGCGTACCTACTGAGGCCGTGGGTTAAATTGCTTCTACATTTTGTACAATAATTGGAGGAGTTTTTCTTCTGGGTGGATAATGACATCTTTCGTGGATTTGAAAGTGATGAAAACTATACGAATAAGCGGGGAGCGGGACAACTAGTATGTTCATGTACTCGTTCAAAATAGTAAGCGACCAGCTCTAATTTGCGCAAATTTTTGCGCTACCTGAAATTGCAGACTCCACGCAGCCTGCAACGCGAAATTATATGTACCAAAGTCATTGCTTACTTTAATTATTTAACATGACTTGATAGAGATAAAGGTCGACACTTGACGTGCCGATAATAATTTTATGAAATGTACTATTTCTTTAAATATTGAATACAAAGACAAAACTAATTGTTCAGTAACTGACGAAGTAATCATTGAAACTTGGAGGGCTGGTCTGGAAACTGTTAGATCTGGTCAACTTGACGATTATGTCATAATTGTATTTCTTTATAGGAATTTTGTAATCAGTAAGCGATGTAAATGTGAAAACTTGATATCGGCCCCTAGCGTAGAAAATAGCCGTGAGCAATTGATGCAAAGGTGGAGAAACAAAAAAATATGTGATATAAGTCATTTTTTAAGTGCATAGGACAGAGTCCTGTACATCATAGCAATTCACCTCCTTTTTTTTTCCGCGACACTTATTACAGGCAAAATTTTCCGTTGCCTAGCCTCAGTTCTCAAGCGAAACCTGTTTATCAGCCTCTATTTTTATCGGCATTAACCGTTGTTACGTTGGAGCTTTTTTGTTTCTAAAAACTACCACTATGACGAATCATGTCGGTAAAATATTACAAAATAGTACGCATTACATGCGCGCGCGAGAAAAACTTAATTCGCATACATAATACGAAATCAATCAACGTAGGTGGCTCCGTTAAATAACTAGTTGCCCTGAAAAAAGGCACTTACACGTAGGCAATCTCGGTGCTTAAAACGTGCACTGTGCAAATATGCAACATGCTCGGTACTCACGTGCAGAATTACGAAAGTGACTGGGCAAGATTCACTGCAGTACGCGAATCGTACACTTTCGTTACGTTGCGAAACACCCTCGGGACCTATGTAAGGTGCCGAGGAAAATTTTCTATTCTGTAAATAAGCACGTGCATAATTGCGGAGGCTCTTTCAAGAATTTCCCGAGTACCTAGGTATGCTCAAATTAATTAGGTGTATTATTTCTTAAGTCGTTTATTCGACAGCGAAGCGCGTTTACTTCGATTCGGAGGCTGCATGGCCGACAGTTGTCGACTAAGAGACTAGGAAAACAATTGTTTTCATCAGCGGTTAATTGCCGAGTGAATCGGACCGTGATAAAGGAGTCCGACCAGGAAACGAAGACGTGGATTTCCGATTTGCAGATTGTCAATTGACACGAGCGAGTACATTTCGGACAAGGAAATCGACTTAGTGCGAATCGGAGTCGCGATGCATTTCGAGGACGCGTTCCCTTTTGCCATTACGAAACTGCGGTTTCGATTTAAACACCTTGTCGGAAGTCATTTGAAATCGGTACGACCGTATAGCGTGTCGATGGAACATTTGACAAAGGATCGAACCAGGAACTCAGTCTATTCGGGAAAATTTCAGGCTTCATTATACACAATTCTCCTCAATTTCTAATCGCGACGCATTTCAAGAACTCGTTTCCTATCGACGTTAAAAAAGTGCAGTTTAGATTTAAGTACGTTCTTCGAAGTCATTTAAAATAGTTTCGATCGAATCGCGGAAACGTTCAATACAAATTGAATCTAGGAATCTAGGATTCGATTTTTCAGCGAGAAAAATTCTTAGATTTTTAAGAAAAATTTTACTTCTTGTTAGCTTTAAATCGCGATGCATTTCGCGGACAATTGTCCTTTCTGAATTGACAAAACTGCGATTCTCGTACGTAGGTCAAGCTCTTGATAAAGAACTGAATCCTGTGTTCAATTTTTCATAAGAGAAGCATTTGATACAAGGTTCTGTTCTCCAGAAAAAATATCTTAGAGATATAGGTGCGGCTCTACTTGTTCTAAAAACAGGGTTAACAAAATTTGTAAGTCGAGTCACGTCGAAAGCGACGCGTCGCTAAAGGCGAAGATGACATTGACATTAATCCGATATCCTAGAAATGATGTAGAAAGGTTCCTTTTGGAGACTTCTAAGGTCAACCGTGCCACGAGTTTCCTATTTCGATTCGGCAGATTCGGTGTCCCCGCGCTTAAATATTCGTGCATCGTAAAGTGCCCAAGGCCGAGATCTAAATTTCTCTCGAGGCGGAAGTAATTGTTTGAATTGGACGTTGAAAGATCCGTTCAAGACTACGCCGACCTCGAGAATAAATTACAACATTACTCTACGATTGGTTGTGCCGAACAAAACAATGTCACTTGGAGGCGATTGGTCTTAGGACGCGATCAACAGTGACCAACAATGACAATTCTTCCCTCGAATGAACCCTCTACTCATTTTCCCAATTCTTTAATTCGAACTCCTAATAAATCGCAAGACGCGCCATTTTAAACACCGTAATCTCGTTTCAAGAGAGAAAAGACAATTCCAGGTACAAGAATGGAAGATCGTTCTTGTAGCTCCACATCAACGGGTGGACGATGAGACTCGTTTCTCTCAAGAGATAGATACAGGAGAACTCTCGGTGCTCGCAACTTCAAGTACGAGTACGCACAACCGTCGTACAAAGGTCAGGAAGTGTGTACCTCTCCCCCGGATGTATTACATACACAAATCGTTTAATGCGTCGTTATACACGCGTCCCTGGTAGCAAACCATCGCCGATTTCACGGCGTCTGTCTCGCACCCCCGCGTTCCCACTGGAACAATGAAACATATTATTACCACCTCAAGTAAGTTTCAACAATCGCGCATCATTTCGTATCCGATCCGCGGTAATAATTCCCGCTTAGCGCGCATCAAGTTCCCTCAAAGTATGTTCACCGTCGTTCCAGCCGACGCCATTTTGGTATCCGTGAAGATGCTCTAAAGAGTTTCTTAGCGACCTTCCTTAGAAATCCGATAGAAATGCATAAACATTGTTATCACTCTGCCACGTATAAGTGCACATAATCCTGGTCCAAAAGCCCTGGTAGATACATAAAGTACATAAGTTCAAATCTTCGAATTAAGATCTCTGATCGTTAGAAACGTCTCTATCGATGTAGCCAACGGTGCATTGAGAAATTTCCACGTTTGTTCGTTGTCTTCTTTTGCACGTTCTCTTCTACCTGGTTTCTTTTGTTGATTTTGTCCGAAACGTCCGTAGGCGAGGAAGGGAATACGGCTCGTCGTTATTTTTCGCGCCCTATCGTTACAATGGTGAGCTCCCGCAAGACTCCGATGCGTTTTACCGCCTCGTTCCGCGTGTAATCAGTTCGCGGCGCATCGTTTCGCAAGTAATTCGTCGGGAGCAATTCCGCTCCCAGCCGCGTCAAGATTATCATGGTTATCGCGGGTTAGCGAGTAAGTGGACGCATCACGAATCGGTCGTTGTAGGTGTTGAGCGGTCGGCTACCAACGAGGACCTCCATTCAAGGGGGCTCGGCATCCGACGCGAACGAGTGTACACCTGAAGTGGACGGAAGTGTACGCGTATGTGCGGTAAAATCGAGGAAGTCGCAAAGCGTGGTTCCAGCGATGGAGAAAACGATCAGCTGGGACAACAGGGACGGGACACCGTATTCGGAAATTTCTATCCACGGTTTAGGTGCGAACTGGCTAGTAGAAAGTCTGGCTGGTCCAGTTGAAACTTCCTTTCGGTTGGTCAACCATTGAGCCCCGAAAGTCAAGTCTAAGAGCAGAGAGATACGTTGTCATTTTTTCTTTTTTTGGCCTTGGGTCTTGTTCCCTTTAAGCCAAAGTTTCGGCACTTCGGATATTTGCTGAAACATTTAACGTGGGTTCTTCGCGAGTATTTGCAAAGACCATTTATCCGACGACATGCGAAGTTCATGACCTCCTCCGTTGTTCAGCAGAGAAATTTCGCCGCAGGAAGCGAACGACGCGGTCTCAAAATGAATGATTTGAGGCCACGTCGCCTCTGCTATATCAGCGTGGTCTCAAAATGGACAATTTGAGGCCACGTTGACCCTACCGTTACCATTGAAATTTCAAAATGGGTGATTCGAGACCACGTTGCCCACTATAGTGCCATGGTCTCCAAATGAACGATTTGAGACGATGCCGCCTCTGCTATATCAGCGTGTTCTGAAAATGGATGATTTCAGGCCACGTGGTCATCGAGGCTTTAAAATGGATACGGAAAGTGATAAGTCGATGAGGAAGGGACACGGGCAGGACTCTTCGTGGTCCGGTCTGCTCCGAGCGAAGTGGCCCGCACCACCTCTGGCCGACTCGGCCGCGGCGGCATGCGGCCCGGGGCCTCCCGTGGGGTCGGGAGGCGGTGGTGGAGGCGATGGTGGAGGCGATGGTGGAGGCGACGGTGGAGGCGGCGGAGGCAGCCGAGCCGCACAGGGACGAAAGCCCGGACACTCGCGGCCGCGGAACGGGCCGAGTGGTCCCGCGAGTTCGAACCAGTAGCATCCAAGTGTCCAAGTGACCGAGACCCGAGGAGAGCGACAGCGAGCACCCGGTCGGTGGGTCAGTAGCGGCCCCAGGTGGAGAGCGGGCGCGGACCAGGTCGGCAGGAGAGGCAGAGCTCCAGTGCGGCGAGATGACGGAGCAGACGGCCACCGCCGTGGCGGTGTCCACCCTGAACAGGACCTCGGGGGATCCCCTGAGGGACTCATCTCTCGCTAGGTCGGAGAAGAAGGCGCCCGAAGGCGACGTCCTTGCGTGGAAGTCCATGACCGTGGGCCAGAAGTGGTCCTTCCTGACGAAGAACATTACGGTCGAGCCGATGGTGGCCTGTTACATAATGCCCAGCGTGCTCGCCTCGTTGGCCACCCAGAACCTGAATCTGGAGAAGGCCTGCAGGGTTAACCTGGCCTACCCCGAGGAGGTCTGCGGAGCACTGACCGCCAGGAATACCACTGGCTTGGAGGCGGAGGAGACCGCGGTGCAGCAGCTGGTCGCCGGAATGCAGACCTGGAAGACTGCCTTGCAGTCAGGTCTGCCGACCATCCTGATCCTCTTCATGGGCGCCTGGAGCGATCGGACCGGCCTAAGGAAACCGTGCATGCTGCTCCCGATCGTCGGGGAGTTTCTCACGAGTATAAGCCTCATCGCCTGCACCTACTGGTTTTACGAGCTGCCCATGGAGGCCGCCGGGGTCTCCGAGGCCCTTTGGCCGGCCCTCACCGGGGGCTGGTTCACCATGTTCATGGCGATCTTCAGCTACATCGGCGACATCACCACCGTCGAGTCCAGGACTCTCAGGATCGGGGCGGTCAACGTCTTCCTGTCCCTGGGGGTACCCATCGGCATGGCTCTGTCCGGGGTGCTGTACCTCAAGATCGGTTTCTACGGCGTCTTCGCCATCTCCACCGTGTGCTACATGCTCAGCTTCATTTACGGCCTGGTGGTTATCAAGGAGCCCCCCAGGCCGCCCAAGGGACCCGCCGACAAAATGGACCAGGTGGACCGGGCCAAGATGTCCTTCTGCGCCTCCACCCTCGACTTCTTCGCCCTCAGGCACATCTCCGAGACGTTCCGCGTGGCCTTTAAAAAGGGGGCCAGGAACCGACAGAAGCGGGTCATCGTGCTCATGATCATCGTCATGGTCGTCATCGGGCCTGTTTACGGTGAGTGCTTCCCAAATTCGCCGATCCTCGTGCAACCAAATCTTCCGAGCCAAATCGTATCTTCCATTTAATCGCGACACGACCCTGGATCGTTCCACGGATTCGCGGATAAATTTATTTTTCAGCGAATCTTCGACAATGGCATGCATTAAACCGCCGAGAACGTGGCGGAGCTGATCAACGGTGCCAGAAAATACGTTATTAATAAATACTTGGCTTGTTTCGATAAAAAAAAAATAAATAGATTTTCGAACCTTCAGAAATTTATCTGCAAATTTATGGATCGACTTAATGTATACTCTATCGGACCTTCCGTAATTCTTGCTGACTTACAAATCTTTATGGCTTAGACGCAAATTTTTACCTTCGCGAGGACTTTCTTCGGGAAGTCGAAATATATTAGAAGTGTCCATTGATCGCGATCGCGGATAGCGGATAAATTTCTTACCGATTACGGTACGCTTAGATGCGCGTGAAATTCAATTTCTATTCAGGCGCCTGGTACCACTTTCGATCGCCGTGCCGTTCCACATTTCTTGGTGAGCCTATGTACCCCTACTAATCAGCCTCATAGATAGTGAAGTTGGGTTACTTTGCTCATGCCTCGGACCGGAGAGGTAACTGCGGAGCGAATCGGTTAAAAAGCAGAGGTAAAAAATATTGCAGCTATTTAGACACGCCACGGGGTAAAACGAACAATTAATGCGGTAGTAGCGGCGTTGTAATTATTTCCGCGTTCAAGGAGAAAATCGAATCATTTCCTCCCATCTATACCTACGTACAGGATTAAATATCACGATTGAATTTCATGGCCACGTATTGCCGAAAACATGTGAAATTACTCTAGAGCGGTTGAGGTCAGTAAAACTTCATAAGAAGTCTATGAAAATCTGTAAAAATCCGTAGAAATCCGAAAAAAAAAGAAATGCGTAAAAAGATCTATAAGATTCTGTAAGAATCCGTAAAAGAAATGGGCAGCGCTTTTGGACCTGTAACGGGTACATAACTTCTCCTTCCCCCCCAAGAGGGGACCGCATCGCGTATCCCGTAAAAATGCATTAGTCGGGTGTTATCTCGAAAGATTACCGCGGTTTTTACATAACGAGATATCGTAAAGATCGGACGGCAGGACGGCCGGCCTCTTAAAGGGCAACTTTTTTAACGGTCCTGCTCTTCCCACACGTCAGGGAAGCCTCGGATGTTGAGTGTAACGGTGAATTGGGAATGAAGAAAAATAGCCCGCCGATTACAGTGCGCCCCGTGTAACGGTTGATATATACGGAAATTACACGTTATCGAGCCCCACGTGTGCGCCTACTGCCAATATTTATGAACCTCGTCTTCTCGGCGGGCGTACGCCGGAGAAAGTGACCGCCGTCTCGGGCGAGCGCAAGTGCGCTAACTGGAATATGGAAAAATATGCAAATCTAGGAATCATTACACCTCCACGCGGATAACCAGATTACTTTACCTCCGGCGGCCCTACTTTAAGGTGGAGTGAAACCCCCTTCAAATCGGTCGATTCGAATACAACACTTTTTTTTAAGGGTATTAGACCAAACTGTCCGAAACTTTGACACGTCACTCCTGATCATCTAAGAATTGTCCTGACACATTCAAAATTTTGATTTTTTTACAAAATTTTTTAACTCGGCCCAGGCCAGAACCAAAATGGCGTCGAGCTCTCTCATATTTCGATCGATATACAATTATCGAAGGCTCTGATATGAGAATCGAAAGGGTCAGGACAATTTTACGACAATTTAGAACACCCTGGTAGTCGATAAACTCGCATTTGAACGGGATAAAGGCAAAAAAAGTGTTTTATGCGCTTCTACGCTAAAACGATGGGAATACGAGGTCTCGGAGTGAAAATTTAATTGACCTGAAAATCACAGATGGCGCAGGGGGTCCATCTGCAGTGAATTAGGCCCCCAGAAAGCACGAATCCAGAGGATTTCTGGAGTTTTACTTCGATTTCTTTATAATTATTGTACGAAAACGACAGGTGGAGTATGCCATTTGGTACAAGACCCAATATAATTCGATGCAGCTGTCAATATAAAAACAAACGTCGGCAACGTAGGCATTTAGAAAAATCTTCTTTATAGACGTTGATCAACTTCCTCGACGTGTTTCACTTCACC
This sequence comes from Orussus abietinus, assembly GCF_000612105.2. Taxonomy (NCBI): domain Eukaryota; kingdom Metazoa; phylum Arthropoda; class Insecta; order Hymenoptera; family Orussidae; genus Orussus; species Orussus abietinus. The sequence goes on from NW_019394434.1 coordinate 108,000, forward strand.
TTAACGTGTGCGAGCATGACGAGGGGTGTCGAGATATGTCGACCGAAAGACCCTCGGTTTTTTCGTATTTTTTGAAACCGATAGTTGCCCAGACAAGGAACTCTTGTTTCTTCCGTTTTGAGGATAAAAGATGTTGTTAGAGAATTCGATACATTTTTAGCGATGAGATTCGCCGAGACGTTCGTGTCTTTTTAAGGAGCGCGCGGCTAATGTAAGTCACTCCCGTGTTAAGCGAAAACCTCGTTGTTCCACTTTCTACAGCTTAAGTTAAACGCGCTTTTTTGTCCAAACTGACGACGCTAGGAAAATGCGACCTGTACAAAAGTTAGTGGGCATGGTACCTGGAGTAATTTTCGTTTAAGACATTTTCGCGGGTAAAAAGTGCAACCGCATATATTTCGCGTGCGGTTGCGAACGGGAGAACTTTTTTCGCGCTGAGTTAACCGCGAATCATCGTCCCGCACTTGAAAAATTCGGTAGAACTGGAAAGCGTATAGTATCGATGTAATAAAAAACAAAAAAAAATAGTACATTACGTATCGTTCGTAAATACCGATACTTGTACTTGACTCTTGATGCGGGGATACGTTGCATTTTCGCGTGCAAGTGCAGGTGAGGAGATTTTTGTCATAGTGCATCGGGCGAGAGAATTTTCTGTTCGACACCAGGATGTTTATTTTGCATAGGAAAAATTGAATTGTAGAAATGAAAGACGTCCGGTATCGATGTAATAAAAAAGAAAAAGCAAAATATAGTGTATTACGTATCGTCCGTAAATGCTAACGCTTGTACTTGACTCTTGACGCAGAGATTCTCTGCAACTACGTTAACTTGGTTGCCTCTGCGGACGTGCGAAATCACCGTTATTTTCTTTTTAAAGGCTTGCACACATACAAGAACACGGCCTAGATACGAGGGAGAGAGACGCGTGTGTCTGGAAACGAACGTGAAAATCGTACTCGAGTTTATCCACCACAGAATCCCTGTAATTTACGTAGCGCAGAAATGAGGGCCATGCGACCTTCTGGAAGGAACGGCACTTTACCTCACTTTGGTATAAGACCTTAAGCCGCGTTACTTCCGGGCAAGTGAGGTGCACATGAGGCTTCCATACATCTCATAGCCGTCAGACTCGTTTGCGCGAGTTTGCCGGAAGTTTATTAAGGAGTTTACTACGAGGTTTACTGCCAGGTTCATTAAAACGTTACGATAGATAATTTAACAAATGGCGTAGGAGATAGTTGTTAAATAGGATAGCTTCAACGCCTCTTATTTTTTATCACTCGAAGAGCACGTACGTGTGCACTACTCGGTGAGGAAATTTTCGCAAGAATGGTATAAATATATGCCGACAAAGATTGCTAAAATTTGCTACAAAAAACAAGCCCGCGGAATGCAGCTTATTGGCAGTAAATATGTTTCCACTTAACCGCCAGACTGTCATAACAGATCGCTGTGGAGAATATTTCATGTTGTCAGAGTACTTTTGAAAGGGGAAACTTTTTCAAAAGCCTAAAAGCAGAATTGCAGGACGTAGCTGCAATGATCGTCGGGATAGATGTCATATCGGTGGCATCTGACAATTATTATGCAATTATGACATGCGAGGAAGTGATCATTATTATTTCCGAGGTAAACGGCGTTACGTAATTCGATTGCACTTGACGCAGTTGAACGAACCGAGGCGGCAAGAAACTGGTACGTGGCTTTACGGGAACCTCATGGGTGGAGGTAACTTAAATGGGGCAAAAAGTCGTTTTCCACCCAAGGAAGTAATGTGCAAATTTGTGGGACGACACGTGGAAGGTCGTGACAGGAAGTTGATACGTCATGATAAAGAAGCGTGACACCGGTGATGATTAAGGATGCAATTTGGTGGCGATCCTGCAAATTATACGGAAGAAGCTTTAACTACACCGAAGATAAGACAATCCAATAGACGTAATAAATGGAACTTCGCGGATTCTCGGCACTGACCAATAATTAAAAAAGTGGATACCTCACTTATTTACCAAATTAGATGATTTCATGAATTATATCATTTCCTCACCAGATAACAAAACTCGCGTTTTGAGAAATACTTTCCGATGGAGTATAACACTTTTAGATTTCTCACGGATGGAAACGTAAAACCGGAATGTTATCAACGATATGCTTGTAGCTTGTAAGGGAAGTGATTTTTGATTTAATTCCTTATTTACAATCTTAAACTTTATCCTTCGGATAAATTTATTCCGCCGTTAGGCGGATGCTGTGTTTAGGTGGTTCTCGTAATTGCATGTTAATGGTAACACCTAAGCTGGAGAGATAAGGAAGGTCAGTAAAGCGTTTACTGAAACAGAATAGTTCTTCTATTCGTATTTGCCACGTGCACTAACTACTGCGTTACGTTTCAGTCCATTGTTAATCTATAGATGTATCTGCTGTGTGCCGTTTAAAAGCTGATGAGTATTGCAGATAGCAAATGAATCTGCATGACTCGTTGGTTGCTTCCTGTTTATTAGAAATGATTGGCAATGTTAGGCAATCCTGCTGTGCACGGTTTTTTGTTATTCTAATTACCGTTTAGAATTCTGCCGTAACTCGTGTCGCCATTGACGACATTTACATCTTCGTGTAATGAATTCGAAAGTGCAAGAACTTCCAACTTCTGACAAAGACCGAATTATTTTCAATCTGTCATTTACAGTATTTTCTGAGTGCAACTTTTAAAATTATAACTTACTGCTTCCTGTTAATTAAAAACGATCGTTAGGCAGTTCCTGTTCACGGTTTTTTGTTTAAATTGTTCTTTTGAACTCTACTATAATTTATGTCGACGTTGGTTGTATTTATGTTTCCGTCTAATGCATTTAAATGTATAAGAGTATACAAATATCGATAGACATTACATTATTTTAGAACCATGCTACGTACAATAGTTTTCTAGGATACTCTTGTAAAAATTGTCATTAGTTGCTTCCTGTTTATCAAAATGGAGGTACCTTGAGCAATCCAATTGAGCATGTCTTCTTTTAGTTTAACTGTCATTTAAGACTTCTTATAATTCGTGTCGGAACTGATTAAGAAACTTGGTAGAGTTTCGCGCCAAATATATGTATATATATATATATAGAGGCGCGAAACTTTTTGTATTTATATCTTCATTTAATGGATTCGAAAGATCAAGAACGTACGGGTACTGGTAGAGACCGAATTGTTTTTGAATTTTGTTATTCACAATGTTCTTGAGGGTGGATTTTTCAAAATCATAGTACATGTCTACGATCGCAGGTTGGTCATGCTCCATAAATAAAATTTGTAACGGCAGAAGATCCCCAGATTCGTGTCAAGGTCAAAACGTTTTCGTCATGTTTTCCAATTGAGCCAATTTGAAGATAAGGTCCTTAGCCTTATCCCCGTAGTCTGCGTTCGCCACAGTGAATACAGCTGATACATAACTTTGTCTAGTCACGAGATTTATCCCGACATGTTCCCATAGAAAAGACAGGTTAAAATTCGACATACCTACGAAGAGTCGCCTTAGCTCGGGAAAATAGATAAAAAGATACATTTCAACGACTCGCGTAACTTCAAGTTCCGAGAGGAGCTTCGAAGTAAAAATGTCATAAGAACAAAGCATAATTTACTAAAGACCGTGCTCGAAGTAAGTGATTAAACGGAGCCATTGATAAACGAACGTATTGTGCAACACGATTCCTTTACGTAATGCAGGATAATGACAGGTGAAAACTGCGTGCAATTCTGAACAAAAGTGCCTCTACATGCATTACTCTGAAATACGGAATATTTATATTCATTTCCAATTATCGCCAGCTTCGCATCTCGGCAACGTGCCTTAAGAAAATTCCAGACAATTGCATATTAATAACCCAACAATTGCAGTACCGGCGAGATAGCTGATGTTCTCGGGAAATCAAGAAACGCGGTAGCGTTCCGAGCCAAATACATTAGTGCGAGAGATTCGTAGGGTCGAGTGATATTTATTACAATTTACCTGAGAAAGTAGGATATTTCCAAAGCGAAGTGGAAATCCTTCTACGAATTTAATTCAATTAGGAGAGGTACGGAGAAGCATGCAATAAACTGTAATGTGACGTTACGTAAGTTCTGAGAAACTTGACCGAGGAGAACTTTAGAGGAGTGAAGTAAAATAGCGGCTACCCTCATTATCCGATGCACAAAGTCTGGAAATTGAAATGTTAGAGGAAATCATCGATGACTATCCGACCATGGTATCCATACCGATGTGGACTTACTTTGAAATAATAAAGCAGATTCCACTTTCTTCGGCGGATGACTCGCTTGAACGGCACAAATCTATTGCGGAGGTCTTATGAAAGTCTTACGGATGTCCAAATGTCCTAATTGTAGTCTATGGACATCCTGTGAATGGTGCGTGTTTTACGGGCAATCTCGCCGATCCGTGGACGAATGGCCCGAGAGAACCCAGAGGTTTCCCACGAATACCGCTGACCGACTATTGCGATCATGTAACTTCCGTATTTCGCTGCAATTGAAATCAGCTCCTTGCACGTTGGGCTGATCCTTACAGAACAAAAGTTCGCTAGACAATATTTTAATTTACCATTAACAATGAAACTTAATCGAACCACCTTTTTACCTCTAAAGACTAACAAAGTTTACGGATTTGTTAAATTAAAATCATGCTTTTGAAATTATTTTGGGGTAAACCATACGTGTAATTCGTCCTCTCTCATAACTTTGTTGGGCTTCATGCTTGACGATATTATTATCAAAGAGATGTCACTGGAGCTTACATCGAGTGGAAATTGTAATTAAATTGTGTTTCGTGAATGCAGATTGTTAGTGGATGTTGGTGCACTTGGATGTTTGGTTTTTTCAGTCTGATCATCGCCTAGTTATGTCACTGCATTATTCGTACGATTCACCAACCATGGTGTAATGATTCAGCAGAACGTCACACAAGCACTTATCTCCAATTCACACTAGATACTTTGTAACTATTTCTGTCGCGGAAATAATTCACTTTCCTAGGGCAAGATCTCGTTATCTGACGTCTGGTCATTTTGCAATTGCTCGCGAGGTCTTAAATAAAATCAGACAAATTAATGACTCATTAACCGTGACGGGCATTATCGTTTCAGTAGTATTTCATGACTCCGCATACACGGTTATATCCCCTTGTACCCGTCGAATTTACATATCCTGAGTAGACAGCAATCAATTTTGAAGAATCTCTGTCTTCGTAAAGAAATGGATAATCTCTACAAAGAAACGATACATAAATGACTTATGAATTACGAATTTCTGCCTTTATGAAGAATCGGCGGATAAATGGTATTACGAATTTCATTATTCCAGGCGAGATGGCAGTGATGTATCTGTTCGTGAGGTACCGGTTCAATTGGAACGAAGTGAAGTTCAGCATGTACTCTACCTACAGCATGGTGACTAATCTAATCGGTAAGTACCGTAAAATAAAGGTCAGATTTCTAAAATCATAGACCCTGTCGAAATAAGACCTTAACGAAACAGTCGATACTCGCTAAACTTCAATGACACTCCTCCACTCATTATTTATCCGCGTTATTTACCGTGACAAAGAAGACCAAGTCAAACCTTCTAGACAACAGCTGATCGGGTACACATTTGATATAACCTTTAACATACTTTCTAAAGGTCCCCGGGCACTCCGTGATTTATGTTTTAACATTGAATCGTGATTGATAAGCCTATAAATAATTACGGGAACACGATGCGCGTCTTGTGACGAGATCTCGGATTATTTTCATGCCTGCAGCCCTGAGTTGCTCTTTTAAAAAGGCACGAAGAGAACGGCAAGAGTGATGGCCCGTTATTTCCTTGAGATCAGGGATCGCTTCACGTTGCAAAAGTCACGGACTTTACGTCCTTCCTCTTTAATTAGCATAATCTCATCACGTCCGAGCATAATATTATGGACTACTTGACCCTAATTACTCACTTCCCAGATGAGTTTGTCGAATGTTAAATGGACGGTGCAGGTCGGATCTTGGGACGAGACGTTCTAACGTTTTCGAGAGTCTCCGTATGATCGATTGATCGATGGGATTCGATATCCCGTTTCGGATTATTGGTCAAGCATTGCTAATTACATTTCCTCGAGTACTGAAAGTCAAACGTGCCGGAGTAATTTGTTCACTTCCATGAGAGAGCTGTCCATAAACAACGTATAATTACAATATATTAAAAAAAAATAAAATAAAATAAAAGAAAGTCGGCAGGAATAATAATTACGTGCTCGGAATGTTAAAGACTACGGAGATCGAAAATACGATCAAAGGAGGCTAGACAAATCCGATGGCGCCGTCGAGTAGAAAGTGGAAACCTCGACCGTGTCTGGCCGTGTTTTATTTACTTACTTTTCACGGATCTCGACATTCATAATCGGTTGTCTTTCACTCCCACCTGACAACGTCGGCACAAACACTTTTTACTAATAGACGACTATCTGGATCCGGAATTATTTGCGAACGAAGCCGCCAGTCCTGCTCGCGCTATCCGATTCGTTCAGAAAAGTGTAAAACTGGATGAATAAAACATGACCCCCCAAAACTGCAATTTCTACCTTCCCATCAGTTGTATTCTAAGGTCAACCGCTCTTTTGTCAAATCTATAAATATTCACGTTTTAACATATAAAAACGCGTTAATTTTATCGATGGGACCATTTTACAATTATTTTACGACTTATATAAAAGCAGACTCATTAAACCCTGTCATCGATCATTCGCGTCGATTAGCGAGCGAGCTGTCTACGTGAAGGAACACTGATAAACCATAATATAACATTATATAACGAATTTAAGTGTCTAGGAATGATACAAAACACGTGGATCTTGTATCCTCTCCGATCATCGCTAATAAATGAAACCTTTTTTCTTCCGTTGAAAGTTTTCCATCGGCTTCGAAGGCCGTCATTAAGGATACTTCCGTCACTTCGTGAATTTCTACTATTCCAATGTCGATTCCTGTTTTTTTTTTCTCTCTCTCTCATTAGCAACATTCTCCTCTGTGGTTGCAGATTGCATAGGATCCTCTTACGGGTGGCGTTGCTAAGCGGATTCGCACGAATGTCGTACCGTATAGGAAACATTGCGCGAAGCTATCGATTGGGTTTATTAAACTTTGGCTTCTTCGCATTCCCGTGACAATTGTACAGGAAATTCAATGCATATCGCCTCTGGCGAGGGAAGTTCTCACGAAGAATGCGAGAGATTGGGTGGCCACTCGAAAACCCAACACGATTTATTGCACTTAATTGAAATGATTAAAATGCAATCAACCCCCTCCCTGCTGCGTCATCTATAAATGACATCTGTGAACATATTTTTTTTTTAACAAATATTCAGACAGTTTAATTAATTTTTATTAAAACTGTTGGACACTTCTTCGACGAGACTACTTTGCGCTCGGTGTTCAAGATTTTTTGAAGCCGTCGCTCTGTTTCACTTAGACACGGGTTTAAGGTAAAGTGAAACCCCCTTCAAATCAGTCGATTCGAATACAACACTTTTTTTTAAGGGTATTAGACCAAACTGTCCGAAACTTTGACACATTACTCCTGATCATCTAAGAATTGTCCTGACAAATTCAAAATTTGGATTTTTTAAACAAACTTTTTAACTCAGCTCAGACCAGAACAAAAATGGCGTCGAGCTCTCATATTTTGATCAATATACAATTATCGAAGGCTCTGATATGAGAATCGAAAGGGTCAGGACAATTTTACGACAATTTAGAACACCCTGGTAGTCGATAAACTCGCATTTGAACGGGATAAAGGCAAAAGAAGTGTTTTATGCGATTCTACGCTAAAACGATGGGAATACGAGGTCTCGGAGTGAAAATTTAATTGACCTGAAAATCACAGATGGCGCAGGGGGTCCCTCTGCAGTCAATTAGGCCCTCAGAAAGCACGAATCCAGAGGATTTCTGGAGTTTTACTTCGATTTCTTTATAATTATTGTACGAAAACGACAGGTGGAGTATGCCATTTGGTACAATACCCAATATAATTCGATACAGCTGTCAATATAAAAACGAACGTCGTCAACGTAGGCATTTAGAAAAATCTTCTTTATCGATGTTGATCAAGTTCCTCGATGTGTTTCACTTCACCTTAAGTTAAGCAACCGTAAAAAAGATGGATCATCTTTCTACAGAATTCACTGTTTACCGCCAACAGGGACTACAGTGTCTGTGGGAGTGTTCAGCCACATTTTGAAGATCGACGATGCCCTGGTAGGCCTAATGAGTTGCACGAGCAGGATTCTCGCAAGTTTCGTCTACGCTTTCGCTACCACCGACTGGATGATTTACGTGGGTACGTTCTTTACATTGTGCACAATGTAAAATTGCATTACCGGTGTTCTGCAACATCCGTGGGTAAAATCCATATTTTTGTTTAACGAAACAGCACCCCTAATTGAGATCGTGAACGGAACGTCTTTCATCGCCATGCGTTCCATAGCTTCTAAGCTGGTCCCAACGGATGAACTCGGTGAGTAGAAAATTTGAAATTAATGCTTAATCAATGCCTTAGTCCATCCGAATAAATATGCAAGAAATATGAGCCTTCATTCCGCGTCAAATCCTTTACCGTGACATTTTGAACCGACGTGACAACATTTAATTAAAAAGAAATTAAAGACCCTGTACATGCCGCTGCACCGAGACGAACGTTTCCTCAGAGTCTCTAATGCATCCTATTTCCACGTAACTTGTAACCCAAGAAATGGCTGGTTATTTTAAATTAACTCACTTGACGGAAAAGCTAGTCAGAATGGGTTAATGAACGCTTAGGATTGATTAATTCCATCAAGTTTAATTCATTTGAACGCCGTACAGGCTCGGAGGTCACTTTGAACGATGCCTGATTGAATCAGTTTTACGCCGTCTCAGAAATGATACAATTAGCGATGTCACGGGCTAAAAGTGCGCCTTGATGGTCGTCTAAGAAGGCAAACTGGCCATTAAAGTCAATTAGAATCGAGGTGTGCGCCGAAATCATGTTCCAGGTTAGACGGTGCGATGCGTAATCGACATTTTACCCAGTCGACGTGTCGCACTTAACTATAAATTGGAGCCGTGGCGCTTCCATTGATCCGAGGATCCGTCGCATCTATTGAACCGCCATTGAGCATTGTTATCCGTGAATCCTTTTGATAAGAGACAGTGGAATTGCGATGCTCGTTACGCGCGATGATCTCACGGTCAGGTTCACGTAATTCGAATATTCCCGACAATAGAGTGCGATTAATGGCCGAACGGAAGTGGCGATACGCAGACGTAACGTTTCTGCAGGAAAGCCAATGAAATTTAGACGATTTGGTCAAAATACGTCCGCTTATTCGGAAACATGTATACGTGGTGTCTCGTAACTCGAAGAGGGAGAAACGAGACTCGCGGAAGATATTTCAACGCAGACATTAATGCTCGAGGGATTGCAACACACTTGTGTTTACCTTAAACCGATAATTTGGAATGTCATTCGTGTATTACGTCTAATGACAAAACGACAGAAAATTCCTTGGCACAATAATACTCCCTTCCCACTTTCTCTCACCGCACGAAGGACATTATCGTTAGCTGAAACGGATGACCAAGGGAACGCCAGAAATTGCAATGTTCTTTCTAGATATTTTTTGCTCATTTTGATCAGAGGTTATATTACACATATATAATATTTATCAGGAGAATTATACTTTTAATAACGATCGCCGAACAGCGCGAAAAATCTTGTACGCCTCTTTTGGTTCCCCAACAAATGTTCTTAACAAGGAATACGAAAAACTCATCATATCGTTACTTAATTGTTCATTGTATGGAATTGATAGGGATTTTCCTATGGTAAAGTTTAGGATTAAGGAGAGCACAAATGCTCCCTGTGAATTCTTCATTATAGAAAATTTTTTCATACGTAACCGTACAAAAATTATTTCTACGAGATACCAGGAATAATAAGCGGCGATTTTAATATCTACTTCGCCACGCACAGTTAGTGACCTCTTAGACAACAAATTCATATTAAATAACTAACGATAAGGTATACGCAAATTGTGAAATGGACATTAACCATAAATAATCAACTTTTCACTTTCCAAAACGAGTTCTTCTCGTAACATGTGAACTTTTACCTGCAGAATCTTGTCGCATGAAGTTTCACATTAATGACAATTTAAAGTACACTGTTATTGACATTTACGATTACGTCCTTAAAAATGATGGGTCACATAATCTCGGTATCTTTATACGTTTTCACATGTTTTCTATCGTATTCCAAAAAAGACGCGGTGGCACCCCCTTTGGTTGCCGACGTTGACGAATACGAGATTACGTATGTGTGCGTAGCAACGCAAGATGGCCGCTGCAATCCCTTCTCCTTACGACTCGAGTTTCAGACCCCTCGTCTAAATTGTCACTTTAGGCTCCATCCGTTTCTTCATTGATCCATGGGAAAACTCGAAACGTCATGTCGCTTATTGACTAGTCTTACGATACATATAGTGGGGTGGATCGAAGGAAGCAAAATGAAGCGACATTTATGCCCAGAGAAAGTTCTAATTTCTAACGAGCTAATTTATTAGCGTGGCATGAAGGTAGCTGCATAATAAATCGTATCTCACGGCAGCTCATGCCGAGTTATATACCGCGATGTTGTACCCACACTTCAACCGGTTATTATATCATAACGAGCTAAAGGTGGGATTAATGAAGCACGTCCCAGCCGTGCAGAAGTCAGTTTTCAAACGATTTCTTTTAACCGCAGGTAAGGTCAACTCCTTGTTTGGCGTTTGCGAGTCTCTGATGCCGCTCGTCTACGGACCAATGTACAGTTCCGTCTATGGAGCAACAATGAATACGTTACCAGGGACCTTTTTCCTTGTTGGCGGGTGCCTTACTATTCCCGCAGTGATCTCATTCTTGTAAGTTCTACTTTACAATAATCCATGATATTTTTAACACAAAGCGAAACCCTATTTTATTCGGGTTAAAAGTTATCTCCTCGTCCAAAAGCGATACATTAAATTAATAGAATTACCTAAATGAGCACGCAAGTGAAAGATGCGCCATTTAAAAACATTGTACGTTAATTTCAATAATCGTATCAAATGTCTAATTTTTTTTATAAATCTGTCTAAAGAGCGTATGATATTTGCGAATATTTCTGATAACGGTCTTTCATGTTTAAGAACGAGGAAACAACGGATGATCGGGAAATTTGTATTGCAATCTTTTTTAAAAATTCAATTACTTATTTGACTTAGTTATTTCTGAAATTTAATATGGCATGGATATCTGTGTTCCAATACAACGGCAAGGATAGTCGTGATGGGTGATAACGTATCAGTAAGCGCGAAGTACGCGTGTTAGTTCTGAATACTTTTGATAACATTGCAATAATTTGAGTGACTAGGCCTCATAAAGGCGTATCGTCACGTTAATAACCTCGTTACCATGAAAACAACAATGTACAATGTATCGGGGATTTAACTCGTGCATTATTTTATCTAGGTGGTTATATACGGAGCACAGGAGGGACCGCGCATTGGAAGAACGAGAAATGAGAGAAAAGAGTGGCCTAGAAAAGCTCGAAGACGGCCGGAAGAAATCATTGACAATGACAGGAGTGCCCAGCCGAGAAGAGAAGAAAGAGACCCGGACTGCCAATGGTTTTGAAAATTCCGCCTTCGAGTCGGAACGGTTTTGAGATGCAATTAGCGCGAATACGTGAAGGTGTATCTTTCAGAAGACTAAACAGGTGCAGCTGCGTGTAAATTCCCGAGATGGAGACACGCGTTCCTTGCCTGAGATTGGAGAAATATTAAGATAATAAACGGGTAGACGTTTAAGTGTATAAATAAATAAATAAATAGTGCGAAGGGAGGGAGGTAATTGAGATCGAACATTTGCACAGTTCAGGGGAAAAAGAAGGGGATTTAATTTGCGGATGAGCGACCGATGGGTTACATGTTAAGTTGTACATAATTTTGTTCATAAGTTAAGCGATGAACAGATTCACCGGCGTAGTCAAAGACTTGATGCGAATTTTACGATTATGTATTCACCCTTTGTAGGAATTACTGAAAATTTAGCATCATAACCGATATTCGCAAAATGTCTGCCAGTAATCTAAGTACATTTCAATGTCGTAAACGCATTCCTTATCGGAACATTTTGCGGATGATGTGCACTATGCGAACCGTAGTATTGAATAAATGGCGACGTAAAAAGATTTGCAACTCATTCCGAAGGAGACTAAAGTTGACTAAATACGTTCATGAAATGCTCCGAATTTAAATCACGTATTTCTGTAAGCTTATGTATAAGCTTGGTACATGAAAATATTGCATTACTTGATTATTAATTATAATAATCATCGGGCTGCTTTATGAATCTCAGGAATAGAATGAATTCGTAATGATACCGTTATCACGTTATATGCAACTTTGCCAAGGAGGTGTACATTGTATGCTGTGTATTATAAAGAATTACCATATTTCTTGTATACCGAGAGCTACAATTTGAAGGACCAAGCCTTAGGTATACGTTTTGTATAAAATTCTGTACTTAAGTAAATTATTTTTGCAGTAATGGTTATCGATCCAGGGTATCTGGTTAATCTATACAGTATTAGAGATTACAATTGTGCTTACAAATACTTTACGAAGTAGAGTAATAATTGCAGAGGATTTACGGTCATTGATAGAGGGTAGAGTATTACGTCAATCTATATTTGATATTTATTAATTCATTCATTGCTGATTCTATTCCGAAAATGTAAAGATTAAAATCTTCTCTCAACTTTAATATATTTGGAAAGAGCGCAAAAATCTGTTATCGCTTGTAATCCCATTGTCAAAGAATAGAACGGAAACGTAATAATTTATTAAATTACTAAATGTTGCGTATCTCACATGACTTATACCGATGTTAATTAAATAATGATTTACGAAATTGTTCTGTTTTAATATGCCTATAGATGTATAGAAACTTCTGACTGGAATTCATTATTGTAAACTTTCACTGCAAATTGATAGCAGAGATGAGTTGGGAGATTGCTCACGGGCAGGGTCGCGCGATCGCATCGTGTGCTGCCCTCTGGTTTTGTACGATAGCTTTCACCGTTTTTTGCCCCCAAGGGCGGCGCAACGAATTTCTGGTAGGGGCTCGCGCACTCGCGATGGCTGTGCCATCTACCAGTTGCCGTTGGCGGCTCACGTATTCGTGATGGTAATACCATGCGGCAGTTGGTGGTGGTGGCTTACCATTATGGCAATTGCCCAACTCATCTCTGCCAAATCAGAGATGAGTTGAGAGATTCACGGGAAGGATCGAGCGAACGCGTCCTGTACCACCTCCGGTGGAGGATGCAGACGGCTAATGCAATTGCCACCTGTTACAACTCTGGGCAGCCGGAGAACCGACTGAAAAAGTGAAGAACTCCTCACAAAAACTCCAAAACCCTGTATCTCCTCCGAAAAAATCG
>NW_019394435.1:0-32500 GCF_000612105.2 Orussus abietinus
CAACTGCCGCATGGTATTACCGTCACGAGTACGTGAGCCGCCAACGGTCACTGGTAGATGGTACCGTTATCGCGAGTGCGCGAGCTCAATATCAGAAATTCATTGCGCCGCCCTTGGCGGCAAAAAACAGTGAAAGCTAACGTACGAAACCAGAGGGCAGCACAGGATGCGATCGCACGATCCCTTCCGTGAGCAATCTCCCAACTCATCTCTGAATAGACCCCCTGATGTAAAAATGTATTTCTAGACCTGTCGTTCCCGAACAATGTCGAGAAGGTTTGAGGGTTGACGTTTCGCTGGTTGGCAGTTGATAGTTTCTGATTTCGTCTATGTAAACGGATTTGTCTTCAGCGATACTTGTTTAATAATCGTGAGGTGTCTGAAGTTGTCATGTGTGGTTAATAATATTGTTCCTTCCTAGTGTTGTAATTGAATCGTTTTTGTTGGCAGAAAGGTTAGTTTTCATGCTTTGTAAACCGCTGTTAGGTATGCATTTTATTTTATTCCTGTAAAATAAGATACATTTTCCATTTAAGTTCAATTATAATATATGAGTTTTACGTTATTCTCTTATTTTCAGGTTGTATTTAATATTGCGATTGATACAGTTGACGTAGGATGCAATATCATCTGGTTACCAAGCCCTAATTTCACAGGTTGAAAGCATAAATATCGATGTCTCAAAGACGATAAAGTCTCGATCACGTCCCGAAAATATGTCCAGTTGTTATGTCGTACATTTAGGTGGATGACAGGCAATTTAGAGATGGACGGGAATACAAAAGAAAAGGAATTTAATAACCACCCGAGTTCTAGCAATGCTTCTGAAGCATCAGATTCCATAGAGGTACATGTAAAGAACTCTTAAACTTATGCAAAGATTGCTTGATTGAAGCCTCGCTATCATAATAAATCATAATATATAATCGTTTTAAGTTGGATATGTTTTTTTTTATTATCAGGTAGATAACTCCAAGACAGTCCTATTGAAAATAGCAACTCTATATGCAGAGCGTCTTATGAATGATATTTGTCTGGTAGTGGATGGAGTAGAATATCCCGCACATCGTCTTATACTATGTGCTTCTAGCGATGTTTTCCAGGTAAAATATTAAAGAGAGATTAGAGTCGTCATTGCATAACAACAGCTTTTCCGATAAAAATCATTTGTTCCTTTTTGCACAGGTTATGTTAATGAGTCCTCAATGGACCGAATCTCAAGAAAGCAGGGTGATGCTAAAAGAAACTCCACAGTGTGTACCCATATTTAGCGAATTCCTGCGTTACTTCTATACAGGTCAAATAAGGATCAGCTATGGCGTGGTATTACCGATCCTGTCATTAGCCGACAAGTACAATGTTAAGGATTTAATATCACTATGCCTGGACTATATGCAAAGTCACATCGCTGTAGCTGCAACACATGGTACATTAGTCTCATGGCTCGAGTACACATCTAATTGTGGGCACCACGATATTACCAGATCATGCCAAAACTTTATCAAATGGAACTTGGAACTCGTCGCAAAAACCGCCGATTTTGGAAATTTTGAATTGGACGTTCTTGTGGCATTGGTCCACCAAAGTGGTCTGGTGGTAAAGGATGAGATGACCTTGTACGAATGTCTAGAATCCTGGTTGAATCATCAGGCGAATCGACTGAAGTCTCGATTGTCACCTTCGGAGCTCGAAGCAACCTTGGAACAGCTGGTAGTGGCAGTCATGTCTCCGGTTAGATTTCCCATGATGTCTCCTAGACAGTTGGCAGAGTTACTCCTCTCACCACTCACTAAGAAGTATAAAGAGTTCTTTGTGGAACGAATGGCTATAGGGATGTCGTTTCACTCGGGTCAACAGGATCGGGTGCAAGAGGTGATCAGAACCGAGGAAGACGGAGCTTCGCTGTTCGAGCCGAGGCTTTACACAGTGGACACTTGCAGCTCCTTGCTCACCATCGAGAATTTTCACAGTTTACCCTCCTATCACACCAGGACGCTCGTCTTTTCGAGCCACTCCTATTTGGCGGATTATGCAGGCGACCGGGCCTGTGAATGGGTCGTTGATATATACCCAAAGGGTGTTTGGTTCAAGAAATGTTTCCTCATCGTGTGGGAAGGTACCCTTGAGGTACCGGAGCACGTCATACGTTCGGTCAGACTCTCCCTGACGTGCAAAGAACCACCCTCGGATGGCCACGAAGACATGAGAGTAAAGGTCGGCGTTTTATTCTACGGACTCCAGGATGGGGTCGAGCACATCGCTAGAGTCATCGAGGTCGTGCACAGGTTTAGCAACAGGGAGCGCATTCTCAACTTAGACGGCCTTCTACCCTTCGAGGAACTAAATCCGCAGCAGGCTGCTGTTTCCAAAGATCACCAAGGACCTCCGGCGGCTTCGCCCTTCCTAGTTGGCCCCAAGAAAGATATGCTCAAGATGCACATCGTCATCTCCCCGGCTAACTGTTCACCTTTGTATTCAAGCATCCCCTCCGAATCGTCATTTTGATTTCTAGATTATCCCGCCTAAGAAATAAGAGATGGCCACGATCAAAGGACCGAACACGTGATAGGCAATGAGAGATGTTTTCCGCGATATGAAGCGATACATCGTCGAACGAGGAACACCTTGGAGGACTGCTGTTACCGGTTGCCAAAAAAAGGTCATCTCTCACAGTTAATTGCCTTGTAACAGGATTTTTAAGCAGGGTTCACATTTTGTACGAGCAAGCTCCTAACTCTTCCGTTTGGTAAAAGTAAATCGAGGGAATTTAACAAGCCTCCTGAAAGATGTTACAATCAAACTGGAATCACTAGGAAAACTCAATTCCGTTGAGTTGCTCTGCATATCTGATTTTTCTTTTCCATTGAAATGTAAGTGAACTTTAAGTCGTCTTATCAACTCGAAAGAAATGTTTATTTAAGTCACTTTCTGTTCACCGCGACCGTTAGTTTCCTGGACTGCTGGAAGATGTTTTGGCCAATCTGGATTTCTCATTTTTTTTTTTTAGTCTTGTCAGGAACAAGATTTCTACTATGCGAGTTTTCTTTAATAGAAATACGGTTCGCTCGAAACCGCCGGGAATGTAAGCGTGACAATTGTAAGACCACGTCAATATGAAAGTAAGAAGTGCGTTTGTCGATTGAATTTCGCCATTGGCTAGTGTTAAAGTTTCGTGCATTCTCGTGCACAAATTACTTAACTACATGAAGTCTCCTTCACCATAAGCTAAGAACAATGTTCGTCCGTCGTTGCACCTTACATTCACCGAGTGGTCCATTGCGTTTTAATGTACTATTGGATATACCCTTATCTCTAATCGTGTCATCGGGAAGATAATGCGTCTATGTTTATCCGATATGACAGTCGTCTCGATAATATAAGTAACTTCGTAGCTAGAACCGTCAAGGAAGATAGAAAAGGAGTTTTTCATAAAGAGATAAATTTTTGATAGTTCCATATACCCGCGGTAAAGTGTCGCCATTTGTGATAAGTTAACCGACGAAGGCGAGGAAACGGATGATTCCGAGGAATGATCAATTGGATACGATGACTGACGTCGAGCTCCGTTCCTTAATCCGAGTATAAGCGATTGCGATCGGTCAAGGAGCAAATCGTCATTCGCCGTGGAACATAACGCGACGTCAATCGGACCGCTTAATCTCCGATCGAGGAACCAAGCGTATGAAGTACAATAAACGAGCATGCTGCGTGACTTTGTTTAACTGTGATACGTTGAGATCTTGCGGCTTTGTATCGATATAATTATGCGCGGATACTTTGACAGTACCTCGGCGCATACCTTGAAAACGTATCGCAAGAACTGTGCGCTATTTTATTTTCATCTTCTTTTTATTAACATATATTAGCCTGCCTATATAAGGTGTAAACAGCGTAGATGCGTCGTTTGGTTAATGCCGAGTTAAGGACGCAGATTGCTTGCATAACTTGAGTTGTACTTAGGGAAACGGTGACGTGGACATCCAGTGCCGAATAAACCGAACGGTGTTTCCCGAAATCCTGGGGACTGACTTTATTTTACTCGCGGCAAATAAAGGCCCGGAAGGAGGATCTCTGTCTATCCGAACGGGCTATTATTTGCGAGGAATGCTCCATAGCGTCCCAACAAGGACACGAGCTCGACGCGAACACCTTGTCGAGGAATGCTTAGATATAAGGCACTTTCGGGGGAATATTTCTTCTTTTTCTTATCACACCTCGGAGAGGAACGCTTCCTAATACGAACGACTTACGTAGCCCCAGCAGTGGTAAAGAGTCCCGGTAATGATATGTAACCGTTATGCAATAAGCGGCCGAAATTCCGAAGACCTCCCGATTTACTCCGGGAAGTGGCCTTCCTCTTGAGGAAATCCGTTCCCGGAAGTAGGGCCTTCTAGTCTCTCTTCCAGGCGAAATGCGTTATTGTCCGTGCTCTCCTTTCTTCCCGGTTCCTCGGGAACCCCGGCGTGTCTCGGCTTGGAGACTAATTATACTCTGTCTTTTGACATTCGCGCGAATGTCGTGGACGCGAACGACTAACCCTGGCAGTCATCTTCATTTCGCGCGAGCTCGACGGTCACTTGGGGTCATGTATGGCTTGCCACCATGGCGTTCCCATTCGCGGTTGAACTCGTGCTCCAAAATCTCTGCGCCACGTTTTCTCGTTAGTCCAGTCTCGGTTAAGCTTAGCTCGCACATTTGCATGTCGTCTATACCTGGAAAAAGAATTGCGTCCACGTCGTGAGGTAGATCGAAACGCGAATGCGGGGACACTAGATGTAATTCTATTCGTATTAACCGGCAACTAGAAGAATCGGTGGCTTGTCAGGATGAAGCTCCATTTGCCTGGCAACGTATTGCCCATCGAAATGGGCATACCACCAGCCCCTTTTACCACCACCATTGGGACCTTCCGGCTGACCAGAAGCTGCTGGGCGTACGAACGGGATTCGGAAGTATCTTTGAGACGACTCAACGATCGGACTTTTTATCGGAGTATGAGGTGTCTTGGCTGCTGCGAAACACGTGCACCCATTAGTCGTAATCAAATTCAAGGCCGGCTAGCGTATGGGAATTTTCTTCGATAAGACATCTTCTGTACTTTCAGATGCCTACCTGCCTCCATGATAGATTTCGGAGCACGTTCGTTTTCATCCATGGTGGTCCTTTTGCGGTTCCTCGCCTTCCACGCGTGGTACACCTTCAATCGACGATGGAACTCGTGTCGGCAAGCCTGAATTTAAAGGATTTTATCCCGATAGTCTAATTACAATGGAATATCCTTGCGCTTGAAATTGAAGACTCTTAACTGCTTATGCAGTTTTCAACTTTAAGGAGTTTAAGCATCGGGTTAAATAAAGATGCACCTTGCTGAGGGATTGTAATGATTTGATCGATCGGTTTATAGAGCTTTAGAGTACCTCGAGAAGCTCGATGTCACAGGATGTGTTTATTGCATCCCGAAGCTCCGAGTATTTCCACTTCGAGAGGTCGTACTTCTTATTTGACATCGCGGCCTGATGATTGCGAACCTGCTCCGATCTGAACGGGGGAAGAGGCATTAAATTTAATTTGTACCGTTAATTCCTAGGGTCGTTTGCCCATTAAACATTAAAAATCACGCTTCGTTGTTAGAGCCGGGACGATCTGTAATGAAAAATGGGGCCACCGAATCCAAGAAGACATATCCGTTGGTCGCCGTTGCGACGATTACTCTCCGAATATTATGAAAGCCATGCACTCTACACCGATAATCATGCTGGTTTGAACAATCAAATATTGCGGGTACTCCGTTAATTAGTGGAATTGGAAGTTTCGAAAAGTTCAGTGAACCGAGGTTTTTATCATCCGACTTGCTGAGCCCGTTCTTAACGACGTTCACGGAAAGTAGAAACTTCGTTCACGGAACGTTCCAATTTTCGCGCACATGTTAACAAGTCATGCAGGTGAATAAACGTAGATAGATAGATAATTAGGACAAACGTTGACCGAAGTATTGGAACGTGACGGCATCGCGTCAATAGAGAGTTTCCGGGTTTCTTCGTCTACGCGAACACAGATAGTCAAACTCGAAGAGAAATTGGTTAGTGAATGTTAAGGTGTTTCATGCCAAACTGCTGCATAACTTTTCGATATACCTTATGAGCCTGTTGTTGTTCGTCGATGGTACCCGTACATCCGAACCGCTGTGCAATTACAATAAAATTCAGTTTTAATTTAACCCTCTCGCACTTCTTCTCTCCTCCTCGACTCGAAAGAAGCTCGGAACGGTCTTCTCCGGAAGTGAAGAAGGGTAGGAGGAGAGGATTCTATAGAGGAAAGATGATGAAGAGTACCTTCGCACGAACGGCGGCGAATCTTCTACTTGGCCATTCGACTCCTGAGCAAGTCTGACCGCCAATTCGTGGTCTCTTCTTTCTTGTTCCAGCAGTTCTCGATAGTGACTCTCTTCTGCAGCTTCCTTCTCCAATTGTGCCTTGGGAAGATATTTTTATATTATATGTTATAAGAAAATGTACTTTACGCTGCTCCTCGTGTCGTCTCAAACAAGGGGGAAGGGATCATGCAAAGATATTAAAAGAAATTCCAGATACATCATGTAAGCGTGATAGGAAAGATGAAGTTGATAGGGAATGGGCATACTTGAAGAGCCGCGGCGGTCTTTTTGTCTTCTTCCTCCTGTCGCAACCTCTGTTCCTCTTCGGCTTTTCTTCGCGACTCGATGTCTGCTTTCTTTCTTCTGTTGTCTTCGTCTTCCCTTTTCTTCCGCTCCTCATCCTCCTTTCTTCTTTTTTCCGTTTCCAGCTCACATTGTATCTTTTTCAGTCGTTCTTGCTCTTCGGCTATCTTTTGTTGCTTTACCATGTCTTGAAGGGTTCCCATCTGGCGATTGACGGCTTCCACAAGCTTGTTGTACATCGTGTCGATCTCTTGGGACTTTATTCGCGGGTTGTTCTACAATTGAGAAAATTACGTGAATTAAATATCGCACGGACGTGGTAAGAGAACGGCAACAATGGATTGAGAGGCACCTTGATTTTCTGAATTGCTTGTTCCAATTCAGACTGTAGTTTCTTAACTTCGTTTACACTCTTTTCTCTGGCACTTTTCAACTGATTTGAAATTTCTTGCAACCTTATAAGTTGATTTTTAAGGGTTCTAATCTTCACTATGCCCTTGATTCGCGGTTGGTGTTGTTTCTTAGCGATGTACATGCGTGCAGTCTTTTGAATGACAATTAGATGATGACGTCGGTAGATAATCTTGTTTTTTACTGTAACAAAATCGGTTATACATTAAGAATATTAATAGGAAGCATAATATCCTTCCGCTTTGTATGGTCCACTTACACTTAATGACAGACAACGCGCAGAATTGCATCTTGTTCCATCTGGATTTCAAAAGCCATTTCTTAACATTGGCTACAAGCTTCTTTAAGTTCTCTGGATCGGACTTCATAATTTTATCAAATTCTGCAAATTTACCAGGCTTGAAGAAGACTCTGGTAATACCAAATTTAAAGTCCTTTTTGTTCAGTTTGAGGCTGTGCAATAATGCCTGGAAGCAAGAGGCACCGTCATTATTAGAACATTATTCAAACACCAAAGGAGCGCTTTGTACAGTGAAATAAATACATATGTTTTTTTTTTTAATTAATGTAAACTGAGTTTTACCTCGCAGAAAAATCTGGGCTCCAACTTGGCTAGTTCAGGTGGTAAATAAGATTTGTACATATTGTACAGCTCCTGGAACGGAACTCGACTTGGGTATCCATGTTCCATAAGTTCCAAAACGGAAGTCATTCCTGAACAACGTAATTGGCCAAGGATGCTATTACCATCGAATCGATGAGCCACCATCTCATTGTTAGGCTTGATACAACGAACGAAGTTTGTTCCCTGCGTCAAGAATCGTTTGATGTACATTTTTTCGATTATTCATAACAGAAAGGTAATATATTTAAACTCACGTTGCTCTTCAACTTGTCCATAAGCTCGCCCAATTGGCTCTTAAACTTGCTACCAACACTTATAAAAGCCAGTTTTCCTTTTTGACAAGATTGCGTGGCAAATTGGGTCCTCAGGAACTTGTTGCTGCTCTCCTGGATCAGAGCCTCCAGGGATCCATGCAGAGCATCGTTGTTCTTCTCCACAAATTGGTTCTAATAATTGCATATAATTATATTCAGTCGAAAGTGAACGATAAGGATAAATTTTACCGTGAGATGTTTAATGCGAAGGAAAGCAACGGAATTAACGTACAGTCTGATAGCAAACTCCACCAGCATAATGTCTGATAACGAAGCCTTCGTCGTCTCTGAGTTCCCTATGTGCTTTCAGACGAGAAGAACGCGGCAAGCTAATTCTAAAGTGACCATTCCAAGCTCTATGAACTTCACTGGTGAAGTGCGCGAAACTGTGAGTAGGAAGTTTCGACTCTTCGTCCAGTAGGCTGAAGATTCCAATATTCTTTGCTTCAATGAGATCTAAAAAAATTCATCATCGACTCGTCTTAGAATAATTGAAATGCAGGTTTCACGTTCAACCGCGTTAATAGAAATCCTAACCGATGCAATCCTGGTTGTCAACGTATGAGATTTTAGGCACGTTCAAGGATTCCCTGGCGTAGAGGTCCTGCTCGTACTTGAGGATCCTCTCATTGAAGAATTGCTGCAGCTTCTCGTTGCAGTAATTTATGCAGAATTGCTCGAAGCTGTTCACCTTAAAGTATTCTGAAAAAGTCAGGTACGGGAGTGAACGTTACTTCCAATTCAGTGTTTAACGAAGTATTGAATTTTTCTTTTTTTTTTTTTTTTCACAGGAATTTGCATTTACCAAATCCGGCTATATCGAGCACTCCGATATAGTAACTCGATGCCTGGAAGGGGATGCTCTTATTGATGCGAGCGACGATATGATCGAAGAGCTTGCTGTAAATAGCCTTTGCTAGAGCATCCCTGGCATTGTTCGCCTCGTAGACCTTAAGAGGTACCCTGAGTAATGAATATGAATTTTCATTAATCATTGATATCGGTATATGACCGGAGATACGTTCTTAAAGGAGACTAACATGATTACAGTTCCCTTAATTCCACCGCGACTGGTTTGCATGACCTTGGATACCAAAGCCTGCCTCAACTCTTCAGGATCGACCCCGAGCAATCTGGCCGACATCGTCAGAGCCTTGGAAGAGCTCGCCGTCAATCTGGATCCACCTTTAGTGTCCTCGGGATTGTCCTCGAAGGTGATGTTACCGAGATGAAGAACGGCAGCTACCATCGTGTAAATCTCCATGCGCTCAGAATCCGAAAGCCCGAGACGAGTTAATGCCTAGGAATAATTGCAGGTCAAGTAAAAGACCCCCTTAATGGTAAAAGTTCACTCTAAAAACACTAGTCTAACTATTTTAATTAACACAACTCATTACCGTTGCTTTTTCCTGCGGGAAACAACGGTAGTCCAGCGCGGCGAGTCAAATATCAGAGTTTATAAATTGAATTAATTGATGTCAATGTTTCAGAATATTTATATAATCGGTACCTGATCGATGGCGTTGAAGCCTTCCACGTCGTCAAGGATGGGGTCATGAAGACTGCCGATTGTCACTTGCTCCCGACTCTTCTGGGCATCGTTTAGCTTCTTCTCGGAGGTTGCGTTACAAAAATACTGGGTACAGCCATTCTTCAAGTAATTGAAGTCATCCGGCTTCGTGATGCCGAGCTTCGCTCGCAGCTCCGGCGGTGCCCCGGCGCACATCATGTAGAATACGTGGTAGTTCCTCTCGTCAGGACTCTGCAGACACACTCTGGACTTCTCCAGAAGGTAATGCGAGATGTAGCCTCCGACAACCTGGCACTTTGCGTCAAAGTGCACCTCCATGAATTTCCCGAAACGAGAACTGTTGTTATTCCGCTTCGTTTTGGCATTTCCGAAGGCCTCCAGCACGGGGTTAGCTGTAAAGTGATTATCATCGATTAGATGGACCTACAGGTCCCTAAAATGATGAATTAAATAACAATAATTGTTAACAGAGGGATGAAACCTATGCACGTGTCTAGAGAGTCGCTATAAATATTCATCTTCGGTACGCTGCAGGACAAATACGCGTTAAGTTACGTTTTACCAATTTTGTGGTTTGGTATTAAAATTCTGTTAACGCGGTGACTCTTCCTCCCTTTAAAATTGAATTAAACTATCAGCGATCACGTATGTCTTTTTCGTTACGGTAACACTGACTAACTTCGTGCATAATTTTCAGGACCCTGCCGATAAATCTCTCCGTTCACGTTCGACCTGAGATCAATCGTAAGACAGATGTAACGAGTCGTACCATCGAGGATCTTCTGTTCGATCGGGCCTGCCGTGGATCCCCATAAATCGCAGAGGTACCGCAATAAATACTTGGTCGACTCGGTCTTCCCGGCACCGGATTCCCCAGAAACGATGATGCTCTGCGACTGCTTCAGGACCTTCATGTCCCTGAAAGCCTTGTCCGCTGTGTAATAACAATCGTAACAGTCAGTCCGTCAATCGAGCAGAACTTTATCGCCGGTTGAAAGAGAAATTGCGGCCTCACCGATGGCGAAAACGTGCGGAGGTGTCTCTCCGAGAGATTTCCCCTGGTAAGCCTTGATCGTGCGAGGGGAATACAGATCCTTGACCTCGCAGTAAGGATTCACAGCTATGAGGATGTTGGCGACGTAAGTCTGAAAATCGATTAGATCAATCAGTAACCAGCAATTGTCTGTAACGTAGAAAATATGCCCAGAGAGGTATAACATCGAGTACTCGCAAAATAAATTCATCCAGTAAGAGTGCAATCGTAATGTTTACTCTCTCCTTCCGTACGTACTCGGTTACTTAATGTCATCCCTCGTCAAGATGAAAGAACGAAGCCGACCCGAGACCGGTAATCCTTCTTTATTCGATCCAGAAAACGTAAGACTTTGAGTGGAAACGAATTCCCGATGCGAGACGAGCAAAACGTTCTACGGCTCAACTATACCTCGACTTTTAACAACTTACATATATTCTGTCCTTGAAGTAGCGGGCGCGTACGTTGTTTAGAAGGGTCGCCTCATTCAGGTACATTAGCGCACCTACGACGGGAAATTAACAGTCCGGGGTTAATAATTTTTCCAGGGATATTCAGGCAACTGATGCGTCTCGCTTACAATTGTCTTCCACGTCTTTGGTGTACTCCCCCGCAGGATAGACCTCGTCGAGGGGGCAAGTGCGTTGGGGGTACTTTGGGTCCAGAGGAACAATCAGAGCATCCCCGTCCACCATGTCGGCGAATTTCCCAATGATGAAACCTTCCTGAGGGTCGCGGACCCATACTTGTTGGTTCTCCATCGCGTCTTCCCTGAAAAGATCGATCACCTTCACTCCTAAAATACACCTATATAATTTCTAACGGAACGTTGACTCCTCTGATAAAAAAAAGATACGTAGCTATAACCGAGTTGCATACACGTACAAGATATAAAGATATACCGCTCTTTTTCTAGGCGGAGAAACGGGATAATAAAATCTCGAGCGAAAGGCAGCCTTGAGCGGAGATAGTTGCATAACTCCCGGGATTTCGAGAGGCCGAAAAAAGTTCATTTATGCTCGCCGCATTAACAAATCCTCATTCAGTTTAGCTTAAGCCTTAGGAATAGGCATAGGACGCGTTATTGACAACGAAGCTATAAAAGTGCCCCGCCGGTCGATGGAGCTTCGCACGAGTTCAGAGAAGACCGCCTCGCGAAGACATTGAAGACACATTATTCGGAGGGCCAAACGATTCGTTCGATCGCTTTTCCAGATCTTGTCGACCATCCCTTGAAACGGTTTCGCCAAAATCTATCTTCCAATCGATGCAATTATTTTCATTACGAACACCGATGGCGGTACCTCTACACCTACCGAAGGGTATCCGTTCCAAGGAATTTCGGAATTTCGGTCATTATATGGAAATTAGAAGGGATCGTTAATTCCCGGAGAAGTCGAGCGTTCTGCAAGAAATACAGTCGCAGAAGGGAGACCAGTCTCTCGGACGATCTAGTCAAACGCGACCATAAACTTGGTCACCGCGGATAACCCGTTTCTTCTAGTACAGTGGCCCTGTCAGGACGTTAGGTCGCTGTCAGGACCCCGCGGTTGAATTTCCCCGTTGTTCCCTGAACATCGGGCAATAGATACCAGACCATACAGCCCGTTGTTTCGATACCGATCGTACGATCTCATTCCGTGAACACTAGGTCGACGATCTCGGTCGTAACCAGACCTTACGCAAGACCCACTGGAACGCGACGAATCGAAATGTCGTGCGCCCTCGATTTTTTCTTGCAAATGCCATTCTAAATGTCGCCCAGCGTTTCTTGTACGTTCCATTAGCATCAGTCCTCTTCTATAAAACGATCGAGGACATTTCCCGAATCCCGTAAATTAAAAACTGGAGATTTTCTAGGGGCCATTCACTCGGAAATTCGTGAAGACGATTCGCTTCCTTGAGAACCGATTGCCATTAATTTCATATGCCAAACAACAATGCGATTCGGTAACAAGTGACGGTCGGCTATAAAATAGTGCCAATGTTTTGGTGATTTCCCTAGCGATTTTCAGCTGATTTCCATGTGATCCCGAGTATTGAGATTCATGATTTCCCGAGTGAATGCCCTCTCGAAATAAAATGGAGAAATTCCTTTCGGCTCTATCGGGTCTCGATATGTGTCCTGGCAGAGTCATCGGCTAATTGTCTTTCCTTTTTCCTTACAGTCACGAATTCGGTGAACATCTTCAGTGAAATTCTTTCCTCGATTTAGATCTAAGTCGCTTTTCTCCGGCAGATGAGGCCGTAACGGTAAAGCCGCCAGGAGTAATTTGGCGCCTCGCGATTCCCGAGGAGAAGAAACGAATCTTTCGGTTCGTTCACCCTTTTCTCTCGAGTAGCTGTAACGGCCAGCTGCTGCACGACGGTCTCTGGCGTTCTTGTGCCCGGAGCCGCGGACGAGGAGAGAAGAGGGAGAGGTCCCTCGAAAAGCCTCCGACGTCGGCCCAGGACGACGCGATCCCAGACATCGCTCTAATGCCAGAATACCGTACAAGCTTTGTTCCAGTTCCAGCATCGCGATGCATCCCGTGTCCCACATGCCAGTCAACAATCAGTTGCAGTTACTCGACTCTAAGATTCGGTACCATCACCGCAGGATTTCCCTGCGGCAATTCCACGTTGCGGTTTCTTCTTCAAGCAACAAGCCATAAATCCTTCCCAACCGTTCCCACTCTCTCGAGACTTCCGGAAAATCCCTCCCTCGCCTCGAAGAATTCAAGTTCACACCCAGGAGCATAATTCACGAGCATAACCCCATTACGGTACACCCCCGTGCCCAGGCGTATCATTTTGCAGTTCCTTAAGGCCATTGTTCCTCGAAGTCCCAGGCACGATTGCCCAACCCCGCCGAGTGACTTTTCCCAAGGTACGGATATATACCTTATCGCATACATCAAAAGTGTAGTAATTTCTGTTTCCTCCGGATTATCATATGTACATTGGCGAGATAGTTGTGGAGTCTCGGCGGAACATCCTTCCCTTATTATGGAGTGGCAAAGTGCCGTAACGGAGCCGGCAATCTGTCACGGCACGCGTGCCGACGCGGCTCGAAGCTGGATGGCGGGCCCCGAATCGGTCCGATGCCCAGCGTCGAGTCCGCCAGCGGAATCGGGCCCGCCTCGACCCTGGACAAAGGGCGCGGTGCGCACCCATGATGCGCACCGCGCCCCCGCCGTGCGCACCCCGGGGCCGCGCGGGACCGAGTGAGGGGCCGCGCAGGTGCCGTTCACACGCGATCCAGGAGACGCGGGTCGGCGCGCGCACGCGCGCCGCGCAGCCAATCAGCGGCCAATCAGTGGTCCGGCTCCAAGGAAGTGACAAATCTCCTGGTTCCGCTTCGGGGTCAAGGGCTCCCCGGGGGGCCAAGGCCGCGGCGGAGGGGGATGCGGGATAGAAGAGGTTAGGGTAGATCAGTCTCCCCCGCGCAGTCGCGAAGAATGGCGGCAGGGGACACCGTAAGTAAATTTTTTCTTTTTTCGAAGAACAGGATAAATAGGAGAAAGAGGATGAAACAGGATAAAACAGGGGAAAATAGGGAAAGGAGGAAGCGGTTCCATTTTATGTTTTCTCGGGGATGCAAAACTAGACGAACTGGAACTCCCATAACGGGGATATCTCCGGACGTCACGCACCGTTAAAGCCGGCGACTTTGGTGACGTAACCCTCCTCGGGCCCGATCCTCGATGACGGTTTTGACTTTCCAGGGACCCGTTTCTTCGGGCGAAAGTGACGGGGGATTTGTGGCGTTACATGCTGCCTCTCGGTTACGGTCACCGAACCCGGCCCGGCCATTTACTTCGTCGGCGCAAGTAGTCACGCCTCTTCGGTGCGTATTACGCACCACGTAACGCCCTGGGGGAAGTCGCGGGAACTTCGCCGACCTCGACCTTGTCGAGGGAGTCGATCAGGACTTTCCCGGCGCGGTGTCGCGACAACGATGCCCCTAGAGTCCCGACAACGGATTTATTTGCCGATTAGCGCTGCCTTGCCGAGACCTCCGCGAGCGCGGCCGACGACCCCGAGTCTTCGGGAAAGACGGCAGAATCTCCCCAAGGGGAGGGAAGAGACTCTCGGACGAAGAAATCGGTCGGAAAATTGACTCGCGTCTTCTGACATCTCTTTCTGGAAAACTTTCGCAATTGAGCGCGAAAGGTCAGGCTTCGCCTCCGAGGAGAAAGGAGACGGAAGAAATTGCTCCGAAAATGACTTCTATCTACCTCCAGTCATTCCAAATGACTCAAGCACGGCATTTACTCCTCCCTGGAGATTATTAGTCCCCTTATCGATCGCAATCCTCGCGCATTAATCCCCAGATTATGAAATTAGTATTTTCCCAGTAGGAACGATCTCTTCCAGGTGCTAACAAAGGAGAGTCGTGGATTTATCTTGCCGACGAGAGAAGTCAAAATGGCGCCACGTAGATCATCCAGGCCTGATAACGCCGATACGGTTTGAGTTGGCTTACTCATCGCTAACACGTGGGTGTCGCAGATTGGAGTCCTGGGAACATCGTCGCCGAGTAAATATTCAACGCCGTCGTACAAGATTCTCATATGTATCGCCCGGGAAAATAAATGTACAATGAAAAAAAAAAAAGAAAAAAGAATGTCTTTTTTGTTCTTCAATGCTTTATCTCCGGTGCACGCTCGCAGATGCATGTGCATCCAAGGTGAGCCCACCGGGGCGGATCTCTCAATTGAAGCGACCTTCGCCCAACGATCGCGCCCGTCATCCAGCTTGTCATTGGCACGAGACATTAAACGAACTCCACGAGGGCGTGGGATGGGCTCGGTGCATAAGTCTGCATAGGTCTGCAAAAGTTTCCACCGCGTTGTTCATAGGTTCGCTCTCTAGGTGTGCATCTAACGCGAGCTCGGTGCAACGCAAGGTGGACTCGAGTCGGAGGCGAGCTTGGGTTTCACCCGGAGACCGAGACGACCGGCAGAAAGTCTCCCGGTTCTGTCGGCGCTGCTACGATAATTATTTATCTGCACTTATGCAAGCGAAAAATCCCAAGTGCGAACCGCGCGCACTTAGCGCTCTGACTCACCGTTTTGGAGAGCGTGAAATAACTCCTACTTTTGCGGGCCCTCCCGGGAAAGATTGTTTAATCGATTTATAATTCCTAAACTTAAATCATTCCTACGCGAAATTCGGAGTTTTCCGGTAAAAAAGAAAAAGAATTCACTTCAGCCAATACAATAATTATTTATCCGCATTTATGCAAGCGAAAAATCCCAAATGCGAATCGACACGCTCTGCACCGTGACTAATACTGTCCTGAGAAGGGTGAAATAATTTCGAATCTTTCCGACCCATCTATAAAAAATGATTTAATTCATTTAAGCTCCTAAATTTAAATCATTTCTGCACGAGATTCGGATTGTTTCGGCAAGAAATTAATTTCTGTTCCTACGGTAATTATTTCGCTGTACTTACATAAGCAAAAAATCGCAAGTACGAATCGACACGCTTATCACCCTGATTTATACTAACCCGGGAAGCGTGAAATAATTCCGAGTTTCGCGGGCCCCCCTCCCACGAAATTTAAATAATTCTAGACACTAAATTCGGATCATTTCGGCGAGAAACTCATTTCTCCACGAATTAATCATATAACATTATATTTCACGGGTATGAAGGGAACGACTCAGGTGGATGATTATTTTTTATTAATTCTACGTAACGCGTTTTCACGCGTACGAATTAGGATAACGAATCTAACTTCCTAGATGACAATTGTATCGCTTATCGTCACAGTGGAAAGTGTCGTTCTCGTTTAAGCAACGGCGACAATGTCTTTTATCCCAGGTACTTCTTGATCGTGTCCCAACGTGGAGATTCCTCGATTTCGACTAGGTAATTGTCGGTAATAATTGTCGGCGATTTCAAGGCGAGGAAAAGAGACGAGAGAGAAAGAGGTGCCTCTCCGTCCTCGTTTACCGAGGACTCTTCAGGGGAGAATCAAAAGGAAACTCTCACGGCTCGAGCCTCGTGTGCCGGATCGGTAGCCTTTGTTGCGCGGACAATGGCTGGAATCGAAATCGAGAGTGCGATTTCGCCACACGAGGTGGGTGAGAGCTCACAGCCGAGACTTTTCTTTGAGTGGAACCGGCTGATTCCGTTTCCGCTCGCCAGGAAACTTTCCATAAGCTCCCGATTCCGTTTTCACTTCCCACGAGCGGACGAAAATCGAGGAGACCTGATTTCCAACAATGCCGTACGAGTAGTTGGAAGCATTGCTAAAGAATTACGAGAATTCCTAGGAAACTGGTACAACAGGAAGAAATTATTTTTGGATTCGTCGTCATTACTATTTGACACCGAGTGCTTCCATAGAGTATGAAATACGCGCGTGTCCACACAGACGTGATAATTTCCGGTTTCCAATTCCTGCCATGCAGGGAGAAATTTGTATCGTTTGGCCCAACAATGGCTGAAAGTGCACGTCCGCTTCCGGCGAGCCAACTCACCCGCGGCGCTCGCTTCCGGGAGGAAGCGGCTCACAAAATGTTAATAATGTCCCTCGTAAAATCAGTGAAAAACCGGAAGAAGGGCTAACAAAACGAGGGTCGCCCATTGTTCGCCAAGAGTGGAGGTTAATATTCTGGAAACGCGGCGAGAGGAGACACAGATGCACGGCATTTGAAGAACGATGAACCGGTGAGCTCTAAAGAGAATTGTGGTAAAAAAGAAAAAAAAACCGAGTGTCAATATTTTCATACCGATGGAGAAATTAATTTAATACTTTCGTGAGTATTTAGTAGATAACGAGGAGATCGAGCAGCCGGAAGGCGGATCAGCTGATAGGGCAGGTCGATGTAGCGTTTCCGCTCTCGAAAAAAAAAGAAAGAAAAAATAGAAAAAATCATGAAAGGAGGGACACTCGTTGCTTCCTGCGATCGTTCAATGAACGGAGCAAAAAGACAATGGCGGAGAAACAATCAGCGGGAAGCGATCTCGGCGGAGTCTCATCATCCTCCGGGTATCTACCCACGCGAATCGTTCCACTTCGATTGAAGACTCTAAAAGGACAGCGAGTCGTTAAATCTGAAGGCGAGTCGCTAGACAGCAGAGACTGACATTGCCGACTCACGCATACAAGCATGCGTTCTCTCCCTTCCGCATTCGTCTCATTGTTCCTTGACTTATATCTCTCAAGCCTCGCTCTGTCCTGCGTATACTCCTAGACTCCGCCAGACAATCGCGCCGATTTGTACAATTACCGCAAAGAAAATAGGTTGGCGTCACCGTACACGTAAAACAATTTATTATCGGGGTGCGCATGCGATCTAATAATTCTCATCCAGTCAAAATTAATGTGACACTGCCGAGTCTTTGCACCAGTATCTAATTCTTGGATTTTCAAGGTGCAAGAAAAAAAAAAGTAGATCTCCCAGAGAACTCGCAATTGCAGGTTGCGTTCGAGACGTGAGCGATTATCAGAAAAAATTCCAGCGCGGTGCTTTCGACTAATCGGCCAGTTAAAGGCACAAGGGACTCTACACTGCCTCTCGGTGCACTTATCTAATCAGAAATCGTATAAATTTAATCGTCTTTATCAAAGAGAAACGGCCGGGAGACGGGCGAGCTCGAGATCCTTGATCACGTATTTCGGGGAGTAGACGATTCGCCCGAGAAATAATATATTCCTACCTATACGTTACGTAAAATAAATGTAATAGATTTCCTCTAAAAGAACGGAGTAAAAGAAAATCGTGCAGAAAATCTCTACATCCTGTATACGATTCTTCTTTGATATTCAAATTTATTACCGAGCGCCCCGCTTCTTCGGCCGCGTTGCACGAGCGCAACAAAGTGGCAAACGTCCTGACGTCTACCTTCGTTTGGAGCAGGCTCGAGTTAGTCGCTCGTTACTCGTAATCAGGGCAGTTTTCATTGGCTAGTCGCGTTTCGCGATCCCGCGAATATACGTCGAGGCATCGCGTGTTCCCTCGCTCGCGCGTTCCCTCGTCAAGAGCGGACACCTTATATGGAGGAAAGGAGAGCGCGGTGCATCAGCGTAAAAAGATTTTTTTGCATCGGTCACGGTACAACTATCTATTTGCGAGTCAGCACCGAGGCTCGCGTTACGAGGTTACGAGGATAAATGCCCGATTCGAGCTAAGTGCATCGGCGACCCGTCCTCGGGTTCGAATTCGCCATGGCGCGGGTCACGGATGCGTCAGCTGATCTCGTGACGAGAATTGCTGCAGTCCCCGGGAAATGCATTCCGAGAAAATGCCCCTGATATTCGTTATATTACCGAATCCCTATAGCTATCGGCGCGGGTATAATCGCCGAACTAGGTCGATTAAATTGGAGCATTTGGTAATTGCACGGAAAGAGCGAGTTGACGGCTGCGAGCGAGAGGCGAATAGACGACGAAGTAATGTTCCATTTTTTTTTCCAAGTACCGAAGCGATGAAATTAATTATGGTTGGTTATGAGAGTAGCTAAGGTACAGAAATTGATACGTCGTGGTTAATTGCCCTGGCTTATCGCTTTGAAATGCCAGGAAAAGTCCGATATTAAAATTGTTCGTGAGTGCGTGTACACTGACATTTATGTCGCGAGAGCAAATGTATCGGGCTAGTTGAGTTGCCCAAGGTAAATTCGTCATCGAACGGGTAATCGATCGTGAGGTTGATAGCTATAGATTCGTGGCGTTCAGAAATGATACTGATTATTTGGAGATCATTTTTGCGATAATCGTCGCGCAAATTAATGCATTTGCTTTTTAATTGAAAGTTGAATAATCGGATTTCGTTGTTGCGGTCGCTTGCAATATTTATTGTGATTTGATATCAAGTTATTTGCATCCTCCAGTTATTAAACCGTATTACGCGGTTACTTGCTGCATGTCATAGCTGAGTGTCTAATTGAGATCGTGATAGGTGAGACTGAGATTGAGATTAAGAATTTAATTCTGGGGTAATTAATTTTAGCGACAATTTCTCGTTAACGGTCTGTGGAATTTACATTTTGGGAAAGTATCAAAGGTACCGAATTCTTTTTTTATCACTGAAGAAGTATTTGCCCGACTAGGAATGCACAGATACGGTTTAATTACTATTCCAATTGCACGCGTTATTACCAATGTTTTTAAGGGTTTGCTAGAAATTAATATCAACTCTCTCTCAACCAACTAGTAAACTACTGTCATTATGTGCTTATTAATTACACGTTTATAGTGTCGTCTAATTACAACCTTGTTTTATGATTGGAGTGAAGTAGCGCAGTAACTACGTAATTACAGTTAAATAACGTCTTTCTCATAACCGGTCGAAGTGATGCTTCGCTTAACATTCTAATACTACCATGACTTCCGAGAGATGTTGAAAAACGAAAACAAAGAAAACGGGATACATCTTGAAGGCCTCACCGTAATTTCTCGATAATGACGTACTTAAAAGAATGAAGAACTAAACCCAAACCAACTAAGTGATAATTTATTCTCTCAGTACAAAAGTTATTTCAAAAAATAAATAAATAAAAAATACGATCGGCCCATGAGAGTTCTTAAAAATTTACTAATTAATTTAATCTTAATTTAGTCCACGTTTCAGTCGAATTATTTTCCGATATATTTTCGCCAAACTAAACATATTGACAGCGTTTCCATTCTCGGTAAAAATTTCCAATTCGGGAAATACACGAATAAGTCTCATCGCATCAGATGTTATTGAAGGTGTTCTCCTGGCACCGAGTAAATACAATCGGCCTTATAGATATCTCTTTCGGTCGCTTCGCTGATAATGCGAGAACGCGGTCTCGTTATCGCAACTATTTGCCAAATTTTCCCGCGGTGACAAAGGGCGTTTTCGAATCTCGTTGGAATACGCGGAAACTTGAGAACGAAGTGTTTCAAGGAGATTGAGAAATTGGGCGAGGGGGTATATTAGGGGAAATCGATCACTCACCCGTTAGAGGCGGAAGCGGCGAAACGCACGGCACGAGGGTCGACGCGTAACTGGCGCTCGGTTGGTGCGCTTCGTAAGACTTCGGCTACGTTCGGGTGTTTCCGGGATTGCCACGCGGACACCGAGCCGTCGCACCTGGCGCGTCTACCGAGAGAGGTACCTTCGGTGCGCAGGTGCGGGCTCTACCTGGTGGCAGTTGCCGGTACGACGTCAGGTGCAACCCCTGCGTGTACGTCATTTGAGGGTTGCGATTGTTACAGACCTCAGGGGGTTGAAAGTGCCGATATTGTGCAGATCTTTGGTCGATTGCACCGATATTGATTAACTTGGATTTGAACCGCCGTTAGTTAAACTCGGATCAGTGAAATTCGGGTTCACCGACAAAAACAAAAATTAGGCTAACTGAGAATTAATTTGGTAATTATCAGGAATTGGGAGATTACTCATCACGCGTTAAGTAACCCGATACAACAGAGATTGGACTAACGAATTATTAAATTGAAATATGGATTCATTAATTGAACTCGCGATATTAACTGAGCTTTATGCAGGTTAATCTTAAGTTAATGCAGACACGTGTCTGAGTATTCATTTTAATGGGTCTCGATTTTTCAGTTATTTGCGTTAAAAATTTCGTTGATATCTGGGTGTAAATTGGTATTGCCTTGTCAGTGGAAAAAGCGGCGTAACGTAAGACTTGATAGAAGTTGGTGGAATGATAGTAAAGGATGTGGCTGAAAAAGGAAGGGAAATACCTAAAAGTTATTCCTGAGGGTGTTGTGACGTCCGCGGAGAAAATGTTATACGTAGTGGAAACAAAATTAAACAGAAAGGGGTAAAGTTTATAGATTTATTGGTACCGGTCACCTCCGATTATAGACATTCTGTTATACCACAGTTGGCAATTCTTTATTTACAGCTGTATATACAATCGGTTGCGAGTAAGTTGCGCATTGCATGGGCTCGGTGAACGAATTTCGATTGAGAAGTACAAAGGAACTCAATGGAAGAAAGGAAACTGATGTTTGGAAATGATAAAAAAATGAATGGAAAATAAACCGTGTTTAAGTCCGAGGTGATCTATCTCAAAAGAAAAAAAAAAAAAAGAAAGAAACGAAGAGAAGCTCCGGCAACGCGCAAGCTTAATTAAAGCCGGCAAGTTGGTCGAAGGGTTCATTCCTTTATTCGTGAAGGTAGCACAGGTAACATTGATTAATTCTGTCAAACGTGTCAACAAGAAATAGAATAGGCTCGTCTAGCTGTATATTTACATGACTCGGGATGAATTGGTAAACCATTGATGAGCCGGTCACACGGTGAGCGATTACTGCGAATAAATAGTAGTAAAATCTCGTCACTATACTCTCTCTCTCTCTCTCTCTACACGAGGAAACGTTCCGTCACGTGTAATACATTCTCGTAGAACCGAAAGTTACGACAGTGTCGTCGGACTTCGTCAAAGGGAAATATTTCAAGGAGATATCGCGCTGGAACACCTGATTCCATCGAAGAATAGTGTCTCACTTCCTCTAAATACAATACATATTGGTGATTTTTTCCAAATCGACGATCTCTATGGTACGTACATCCATAATGTCCGCTTCGACGAGAGTACCGCGAAAATCTCTAGAATCGAGGCCAATTTCCAGCAACCAGCACTTCATCCTCCATTATCGTCTCCATCTCAGGAATTATTTCCCAGTGGCAATTGTCACACCATTCTCGAAATCGTCAAGTATTTCGGCGCTGCATTCTGCGTCGAGACTCGTCCGGGTTCTCCGTCGAGTCCGTAATTTAAATCCCTATGTACCTATCTATCTCGCACGAGATACGTCCTTGCGGAGAACACGCCTATCGGCGGTGACAGAAACGGCGATTCCGCGCGGCAAGTGCTTCTGCGGGAATTTTTCGCAGCCGCATCTCCGCGCGCTGCGGCGTATTCGCTCGATCGCACGTCTGGAATAATGCGTTTCTTGGATCTGGTGAGAATGTATCGCGGCCGATCGGCGAGGGTCGAAGAGAAAGAGCCCTATTGGTCCCGCGAGCTTGCGACTTCCGGCCTCGGATCGTCACCGAGATCGAACGTCGTCAACGAGCGTTATCGATGCAATGCCGCTTGCAGCGAAACGATCGTGCGACGCTCCTTTTCGAGTCCACGCGCTCTCGGCCTCACTTCCGGTTCACGCTTGCTTCGGGTGGGCAGGAGGCGAGGGGCTATCCGACCGGAAGCACGACAGCAAGAACCCCGTGTACATCAGGAACAGGATCGTTATGGCGATCAGCATGTACATGTAGATGTTGAGCTCGGGCTGCCGGAAGCGGTTTTTGCGCAGCCAGTCGAGGACGTCTTCTTCCTTGCGGAGATCACCTGAAAGGTCCATGCCGGTCGAGTAGAACGTCAAGATAGAATATTATAATTGTAACGAGTGAAATCGGTCTTGGACTTGGAAAAATATTAAGGCCAAAATCGATTTTGGCCATCACTATGTTAACATAGAATTAATGATTTTTTATCATGAATTTATACCGCAGCTGCAGTGGGCTGAATTGGACGCAGTTATGAATCATTTCCCATGAATGGGATTAGAGGGAATTCATTTTTATTAGGAGGAGTACTCGAAGAAACGTACCTCGGAAGATGCTGGGAAACCTTTTCCTGAAATAGACGATCGCAGGCAGTTTCGTGACACCCCATTTGCGAGCATACCGAGGATCCGCCATTTTCACAAAAGTTATGTCTAGGTTGTCCGTCTCGCCGTCGATGTTCTCGAGTCTCTCGCTGACCTCTTCGCTCTCTGTGCTGCCGTGTTCGTCTGGGGAAGCGAAAATTGATTAAATGGATAAAATGCGAGAGAGGTTTCCAGGTTTGACTTACAAAAGAAGACAGCGAGGAATTCGTTCTCGTCGAGCAGTTTATCGAGCATTTTTCTGTTGACTTCCTCGATCTCGTTTTTGATCTCGAAGACATCCTGCGAGGTGAGCCATTGCAAGATCTTGTCCTCCTGAGTCAGGTCACCGTCGTAGATCAAAGGAGTCTTCTTCCGGAAGTACACTAACGAGGGCACGTTCACGACCTCGTACTTCTCCATGGCTTCCGGACTGGTGATTTTGACGAAATCGATGCCGAAGAGGTCGGCCTCGCCGTCGATCTTTTCGAGAGCTTCCATTATTTCGTCGCACTCCGGACAGTCTTCGTCGTCTGAAAAGATTATCGTCGATTGTCGCCGCTAAAACTTAACGAGAATATATCTTCAGATTTTATCACCGTACAGAAGAAGACTGCGAGGAACGGAGATTCGTCGAGAAGACGTTCCAGCATCCTCTCATTGACGGATTCGATCTCGTCAGCCAGCTCTCGATTGTCGTCATCGATCAGCCATTCAAGGACGGACTCCTCGTTTTGCAAGTCTCCTATAAATTACAGAAAATTTAATTTTTAAATGTATCCTCCGTTTGGGAATATTTACTTTCATTTACTGTAATTTATTTTTATTTACCCTCGAATAGGAGAGGATTGCCATTTCGGAAATAAACCAACGCTGGGAATGTCTTGATGGAATAGCGCTTTGCGAGCTGCGGATCCTGAATCTTCACCATGTGAATACCGAAGACATCGCATTCGTCGTCGATCTTCTCTAGTTCTTCCAGGATTTCGTCGCAAATATGGCAGTTCTGCTTATCTGTAAAGCATCGAATCACTATAGGAAATATTTCAACAATAGTATTAACTCGCTTACAGAAATAAACCGCGAGGTACTGCGTATCTTCGACGGATGCCTCGAGCATGACCCGGGTGATCAATTCGATCCTGTCTTCCGTTTTCTGAGTGATCAGCCACTGGAGAACTTCCTCTTCTTCGGCTAGATCTCCTGAAAGTATAAACACAAAAAAATGAAAATACATATTTAATTCCCATTAACTTCTTAATTAATTGTTAAATCCAAAGCTCGTACGAACCTTCGAAAACGTTCGGCGTTTGGTTTTCAAAGTAGACCAAAACCGGGAAGTCGGTGACTCCATAATCCTCGGCGACTTTATAGTCCTTTGAATAAAAAATGGAGAAATTAGAATGGAGTCAAGAATTGCTCTAAAACAAAAAAACATTTTTACCTGAGTCTTGATAAACGTGATTCCATGTCTGTCGCAGTCATCGTCAATATTTTCCAGCTCTTCGAGGATCCCTGCACACTGACTACACTCGTCGCCATCTGAAGGAAACACCAAATTGTTAGAACATCATTATTGGAACGTCATAGAGTAGTCGTCATGTGCGAATAATAGTGCTTCAGCATCGAATGAATTTGTTCCACTGAGAAGTGTTATGATATTGTCCATATAAATGTGTTTTAGGTGGTGTTTTGTGAGCCGAAAAAGTTCTTGTTTGCATGGAAAATATGTTCACGATGCCGTTGTCAGTTGTTGTCGATGATGCTGTCTGCTGTCGCGGGTCATCGCACTGCAAAACTACCAAACTGCTACTATGTCACGTGTTGGTCGAATCGGGTGACATGTCGGTCAATGGACATGTCTTATACGTGTATGCCAACCGTAAACCGTACTCATCACTGCCGAAATAAAGGCTTTGTGTAATTGGTAATTAATTACATCCTATGTCGACATAACAGCGATAGCGAACACCAATTGATACATGCTGAGAACGTCACGGGTTGATTCAGTGGTATTCTTGGAGAACAAAATATTTCCATATATTTCCTTCATATACCAGAGAACCGTCCTGCGTGTTGTACGGAATTATTCACAAGTACTCATGCAGGCTGCGGAATTGCGTGGCGTACATGCGCAAGCATGTCTTGCTCCATTCGTCTCCGCTTCTACTTTTTAAATAAATTCAAGTTCAACCAAATTCACCGTTCTCAAGAATTTCCATAATCGTTACACGTGAGATTTGTCAAACAAAACATCTTTGAAATAATTTATACACTTTCACCGATATCACTGGCGTGACATATTTCACCCGTTACGAAAATTCTTCTTTTCCCTTAAAAGATGAAAAAAAGCTTCAATTTCAATATCTGTTAAGAGATACGTGTTTCCACATGTTAGAAATATCTAAATACTGGGTAAATACTGATATGAAAAATTTCTTGATAGAAACGAGTTGAAAGAGCAAGAGGAAGGCGGAGGGGCTCGGAGGCGAGAGAATGAGAGGGAGGAAAAAGGGAGGACCAAGAAGAGACTGTCAACGGGAGGACAACATTATTAATCTGTCTTGATGGTGTACCCTCGAGATTTTCGGCCTTCTCGGAGTCGGTGGTCTTCTGCTCCTGTTTATGGCGCAGCTGCTTGCGGTACGATTTCGACTGGCACATGTCGCAAAGCGTCTTGTTCCCTACGGCATTAGTTCACAGTATACAGCTCGGAAAGAGACAGAGAAAAGACGGGGAGGGCAGGGCCGGGGAGAGAAAAGATAAAGAAAGTGGCGGAGGGTCGGACAGACAATTCGGGGAGGAAGAGAGCGCTAGGCGTGTTAAGTCTGCGGCGCGTCTCACGAGAAAGCGGAAACCGGAAGCGAGTCGCATCGACCTCAAAAGCGTCGTTCCGAGGAGATTTGGGGGGTGACGTGGGTTCTCGTCAAGGCTCGTCGTTGCGATGTTATTTTGGCGGATCGCCGGAAGCCAGCTGCGAATTCGCAAACATCCGCGGAGGCTCGCAATTCCGCGGCGATCCCGACAGAGAATGGCCGCGATTGACAGCGAGCCTCGGCCTCGGCTGTCGCGACGAAGCGCAAGCACGAGACGGCCAAAAATCTGACAATTTCCTGATTTATCCCTTTCGGAGGCTAGAGATTACGTTCCTGCTTCGCAGTTGGCAGCGGCAGCTGAGGGACTGTCAGACTTACAGAAGTATACCGCCAGGGAATCCGACTCTCGAATTAGGTGCAGGAGCTCCTCTCCCTCCAGGGCCTCGATCACCTCGCCGGAAGGGTCCTTCTGGGTCATCAGCCACTGCAGGAGCTGCTCCTCGTCGTACAAGTCTCCTGCAAACATCGCACCAACCATTTCAAAGAAACACTCTACAGTTCCGCCCTCCTCAAACAATAGGAAAAATATTATCCCGAGACACCGTCGCGAAACATCTGATTTTCTTTCACTCACGTCCTATGTTTTATCCTTAATGAACGCGGATTTTAATAAAAGATGTGTAATTATATGAAAATTCATTAAGGTGCGCAAAATCAACGGAAAAGGGGCATCGTTTGCGGGGTGCACAGTAACCTGCATAGATGACCGGTTCCTTGGACCCCATCTTGAAGAAGAGGATGCCAGGCAACGCGAAGACTCCGTACTGCTTGGCCAGCTGTTTGTCGTCGATCTTGACGAAATTGATCCCAGCTCCGTCAGCCTCGTCGTCGATGTGTTCGATCTCCGTCAGGACGCGGCTACATTGTTTGCAGTCGTTGCTGTCTGAACACATGTGCAATGTATCCGCGACTGGTCTAGGGGGTGCCGAGGGCATTTATCGTTCTTGCAGAAGAGCCACTTACAGAAGAAGACGGCGAGGTAGTCGGAGGTCTGGCGAACCTTGTCGAACATCTTGCGATTTATGCGCTCGATGTGGTCGGTCAGCTCCATGTTCTCCGGGTTGGTCAGCCAGTCCAGGATCTCCTCCTCGTCGTCGATGTCGCCGTCGTAATTAATGTATTTTCCCTTCCGGAAGTAGGTGATGCCTGGTGGGTTCCGGAATCCATACTTCTTGGCCATCAGTCGGTCGGTCATCTGGACGATCTTGATGCCGTACTCTGCAGCTTCGTCGTCGATCAGCTCGATGTGCCGGAGTACTCTGGGGCTCTCAGGGTCTTCCTCTTTGTCTGGTCGAACAGAAATTTATTAATTTATAATTAAGAACCTAGTGGCGATACAGAGAAAAATTGACGTAAAATTGAAATCTCGCGATAAGCGAAGTTTCGTGGAGTTGTCAATTTGCGAATCTTCTCGTTCTCCATTTCGGAATCCAAGAACTGAGCGGCTTACAGAAGACGACGGCAAGGAACTCCTTGGACTCGATGTACTTGAAGAGCGTCTCTCGATCGATCTCCTCGATGCTCGCATCGTTCTTCTGCTTCGTCATCCAGTCCAGAACTTCGTTTTCGTCCAGGAGATTACCTAAGATTTACAAGATCTCGCATTACGTCGATGGATAGGGTTTCGTAACCGGTCGTCGAGGATGGGTCGGTTTTTCTAAAGCTATCTCTACCTTCCCTGTCGAAAGGCTTAACGCCTCTCGATTACCTCGCGTCATCGAGCTTTCGACTCGAGGAGACGTTCTGGAATGGCCATCCGTATAAAAACTGCATCAAACGTCTTCGAGTTAATTGGAAAAGAGATTGTTGACTTACCGAAACGTCCATTGGACACGTCCGGGATGACGTCGGCGGATGACAGGAGTCGATGCAGACAGTGAAAATGAAAGCAGGACGGAATAAATGTTCGGCTTGAAAAATGAAAAAGGAAGAATGAGTACAAAATGTCCGATACATGTGACGACAGATGTAATATTGGAACATTAGGACGATCCAGACTCTTGATCAAGAGTGATGGTTCTGGTCCTTATTTGTATTTTTGGTGTCAATTTTCCTCCTCGACAGGGCTCGCCGAAATCCGTTCCAGGGTCCATTTCTGAGACTTTCTTTTTCCCCTTCGATCCCCAAATTTTGTCGACCTCGTGGCGCGAAAACGTGTTTCCGTCGTGGGCGAAGCAAGTACAAAGGATGCCGTTTAGTTCTAGGAAAGATATTTATTATCGCAATCTTGTGCTCATCATACATGTTGCTCTTACACGATTGACAATGGTAACCGCTGCTTACGTCCGCTGTGTCCTCGTAGGAGTTTACTATGTACGAACTGTTTCGTCGGGATGAGAATGATGGGTGTGTGTAATGATTCGCGTCGGTGGCTCCTTCCCCATGGTGTTTTGTGTTGGTTAAAATTAAGGGATGCTCTCGTAATACCGCCAAAGCACGCAAAGCGTCAATCCGACGAGGAAAAGCGTCATGATAACGATTTCTCGTACATCTCATTCGATTAATGACTACACTTCGTTACGAGTCACCCTTACGGAACACGACATCCAATAAATTACCGCCACTGAAAAAAATTGTTAACGAACATTTACATTTTCTCACGTACCAACAAATAATCTGGAATTACCTCTATAAATCGAGGCACGTTATTTATTTTTTACACAATTTTTTTCAACATTCTAACGACGTTATACCGTGCTTATCTCAGCATTTTTAGACACTATCGATGTTAAGATATGATATTAGATTAGAAAGTGGATAGTCGTGTTCCGTACAAGAGTCCATTAACAGCGGGCGATCGTTCGACGTCACGAGCAAGAACAACAATTACGATATTAATATCAACAAGTTGTGTTACCGTAGGTACCGGTACTGTCTGAAATGCGTAAAGAAGTGTCGCGCGATCGCACTGTCCTCGTCAGACCGGAATCGGACTCCTGGATTTTCGAAGAGAAAGGAGTTCATCATCCGATTTTCATCTTCTGGATCCGTCGATCCCGCCGATCGGTCGGAACGATCGCGGTCGAAGATCCTCTCGATCGTATCAACACCGAGAGGAGTCGAGGGCGTTCGGTGTCGCACACCAATTTCGCTGCCAGAGTGTCAATTGGGCAATCATTTAATGTCAATAACATTTCCCCCTAACAAAACGATCTTAAGAATTATTTGCCCCGTGAATTTTCGGCCCGACAGTGAATTTCTCATTTTCTTTCTTTTCTAATCCGTCCAGTGCCTTTCCCTGCTTTTCCCTGGCGAGTTTAGATAAATCTGGAAATTTTTATTCCGGTTTCAATTTATGCCAGATGAGATACTGCGTGACAATACGTGTCAAAATGTCTGGAGAATTTAGCGAATGATTATTCGAGTGATTTCTCATTGACAGTGCGCTGACACCGAGCGCTCTCGAATCG
This sequence comes from Orussus abietinus, assembly GCF_000612105.2. Classification (NCBI taxonomy): domain Eukaryota; kingdom Metazoa; phylum Arthropoda; class Insecta; order Hymenoptera; family Orussidae; genus Orussus; species Orussus abietinus. The sequence goes on from NW_019394435.1 coordinate 29,469, forward strand.
CGGCGGAGTATCAAGAGACAGGGACGCGTCGGCGTGGCACATGTATAGATTTATTAATATTAATTAACAATTAATAACAACGTGTTAGGAGTCATAAATAAAATACGAAGCATAACGAAGCGTAAATGGGTCGTACTGGCAGTACAAAAGAGCGCTCTCCCTCCGTGTAAAGTCATTAAATAGCAGCCGACCGCCCTCGTCGAAGTTCGCGCAAAAAAGTGTCCTTTATCTCTAACGAGAAATTACCACAAAATTTTCTACATCCCGAACTAAATCGGAACGGCGAAGAGAGTCAACATACATCACGGAAATCATCCACGATGAAAAATATCGCTTGAAAACACAGCACGTACCGAGCGCGCCATTAAATGTACACACAACAAGCGTTAAACGTTATCAAAGGACGGAACATTACTATGTATCATCACTAGTACTAATCCTTCAAGTACAAAGTGCAATTTTACACGCCAAGCTTTCCTACCCAGTACTCAACGAAACGTAAAAAATCTAGACGAACGCGTTCCTCTCGAGCTTAACCGTTTGAGTCCCAGGTAGCGCGATCGCGCAGTTCAGATTTTATGTCGAGAAAACCCAGCATATTTCGAGCGTTGTGGACAACTGACGGTGCGTCACCGATTGTCAAAGTCGCTCAGATTCACTGACCCAAGTACATTACACAGCTCCTTCCTCTTAACTTACAATATCGTGTGAGAGACGTGGTAAATTAATCGGGCCAAACGTGAACAAAATGTGCGAGAGACGTGGTATGTCAATCGGGCCAAATGTAAACAAACCGTATGAGAAGTTACGTTCAGCCAAACCTTGAAATGGGCCGATATATGACCGACACTTTTGTTGTTTATGGCACGCGCTATTGGAATTTAAATCGTAACGCAAGGGTGTAAATAATACATCTTACAATTCAAGAAACGCTATCGCGCCGAGTGGGATTCATCGACATAAAATAAACAAAGCGCTATCGCGCTGTTTGGGTCTTCTCGTACTCATTTAGAGAAAGCGCGGTTGCGCTGTTCGGGATTCTTCGACAGTGTTTTTTCAATACCCCCTAGGACTCAAACGGTTAAGAACCCTAACCACCGCTTTACGAAGATTCAATAAATTACTAAATAAATCGATGATTAATTCCTCTCTTCGCGGTTCCACCTCGCCTATCCATTTTTAATTTTTCGAGGGCATTTTCTTGCGCGATAAGGGAGCGGTCGGGCCTCGAGTCGCCGGAAGGTATGAAAAGGGCGATTTAAAATGCAGGATTCCATTCGGGAAGGAGAGCGCGCGCTCGTCGCGAGCCGCGGTCTTTGCGCGGATTTCGAGATGGGCTTCCATTGACGGCAGAACGTGCACTTCGAACATGCTCGATAGCCTCTTTGATGTATTTCCTAATTGCCAATTGGTCTATTCCGTCAAAGTGCCCGGTCCGAGGTCAATTCGCGAAGAGCGAGTTAGGGCGGCGAGATGACGAGGATAACGAGGAAGACGATGACGATGATGCCTGCTCGAGTATCCCCAGGGCATACCTATAAGTGCGATTCGTTCTTTGGCTTGATCTTCAGGAAAGAGAGGTTCTGGTCCCCGAGGAGACGAAGACAGACGATGGCAGGGTCTTCGTGGTGGTCTTCGATTTCGTCTCTGACCTCGCCAATGATCTCGTCGCCGATCGGCCGAGTGTCCGATGTCCGTCATTCATTCTCTCCCTCTCTTTCTCTCCCGTTTCCTATCAGGCCTTTCAGGCCTCACTCTCTCGCTCTTTCTTTCAGAAATTGTTATCCCTTCAGCTCTGGCTGGGTGGACAATGACGAGACGTGCGAAGCCAAAAGCGATGGTGATGACAATGAAGGAGATAACGGTAGATGATGAAAGGGGTGAGATGTGCGTGTTTTACGCGTTTCTCGACTTTGCTGCTTTCGACTGCCGAGATTGCCGCGTTCTTTGGAGAATTTGCTTAGGCTTTGCTATTGCGGTTCCTGCCACTTTTTCTCTCACGCATTCTCTCGTCCCCCCTGGATGTCAGTCCCAGACTCTCGCATTCTCTCGCCTTTCGCTCTCATGCATCCGTTCGCACTTGCATTATTCAATGCGCTTTCTATGCATCATTCAATGCGCATTCTAGGTTTCCCCGATTCGACGGAATTCTGGGTTCGATTTTTCACGATTGCTAATGACAAAGGAGTGGCCAATCTCCGACAACGATATTATCGGACACTTTGAACGGTCCAGTTGGTGATAACCCGGCTATAAACGACCTCCTAATTAAATTCGCAGTCAATTCTCAGGTTCTTCGTTATTATTAATTACTCTTATCTCGGTTCCAAAATAACTCCCAATAATTCATCTAAAAAGTACATACGCGCGACAAGTAGATATCAATTTTTTTTTTCAATAATGTCTCATTCGTCGTAGACAAGTGGCACGGCTCCTTTCTCATCGTTCAAAGAGGTCTCCAAGGATCTCGATTAAATTAAACTGTTAATCAAATTAATCGGATACGATTTCGCCAGCCTTGGAGCCTCCCCAAAAATCCGTCGAAATTGAGGATCATCGAACACCATCTCAGTCATCCATTCTCTCTCTCTCTCTCTCCATTCTCTCAGGCCGCACTCTCTCAAAGTATGTGCATCTCGGTATCGTCTCAGTCCCAGCATTGGCATTAGCTCCAGAACTCAGGCAGGTGACGCCCTGGGATTCCGCCCTTAGACCCTGATCAGGTAGGGGAGTCCTGCGACAACTGCAACAGGTCGCAATCCAAGCGATCGCGCGATGAGAACCGATCCCCAGCGAGGTCCAGCGCCGATTTCTCAGGGGGGCCTCGACGGGACTAAGATAAGAAACCCCCAGATCGATAGATCGCAATCGTCGCGACAATCCTCGCTATCGGTAGCTCGGTACGTCGGCAAACAAATCGGTATATGAAGAGGCACGTGTATGTATCAGTCCGATTGGCTCGAATAGTCTTGACTATTGGGCCGGGGTCCTATTGGCGAATCGCGATCGTAGTGCTGGCGGCCTAAAACGGC